>NW_007729632.1:158307-169233 GCF_000696425.1 Galeopterus variegatus | reverse complement strand
GGCTTAGTATGAGATGAACCTACAACATACTGTTGTGCTATAAGAAAGTTCTAGAAAGAAAAGAAGAATAAAAGAAAGAAATACATTTTTAAAAAAAGAAATAAAAAGAAAGTAAAGAAGGAAAAAGAAAGAGAGAAAGAAAGAAAGAAAGAAAGAAAAAGAGAAGAGAAAGAAATGCAAAGAAGAAAGAAGAGAGCAGGGGAGGGAGGCAGGACACAGGAGCCAACTTGAAGGGGCTCTCAATGGTCAAATATGAAATGATTTTGAGCACAAAGATAAAGTACAATAATAAATTATAAGTCATTGAAAAACATTGGTATTTATGAGTCCATACTAAAAATAGATTGAGTAATTAGTTAACTAACAGGGAAGGGGGGCTCTAGCTTACAGTAGAATGACAAAGGCTATACGGCAAATGTGTAGGGAGTGCTGGAGTTGCATCATCACATCACAATATATATGTTCCAATTATAACCACATTCAAGAGAAGAAAAAGAATACATCAGAATTGTCACATACATTTATTTATGTAATGGGTTGACAGCTTTTTTTTCACATTTCTCTTTTATTCATTTTAAATTTCCATATTTCCCAAATGCTGCATAGTGGGCGTAATAAGATTTTACAATCATCATGGCAAAGACTGGATCAGGCAAGAAGCTTCAATGGATGCTAATTCTAGGGGAAAATCGTGGTAAGGAATATGATATTTGCATGATTTTAAAGTGTTTCTCTACAGACTGCTTATTAGTTACAAGGGAGAAAATATAAGCAGTAATTACAGGGGAAAAATCAACATCATTACCAGAAGACCAAAATTAATATCACCTGTGACAGAAAGTTGGATATTATGTGCCTCCATGTATAATGTACTTGGGACACAGCATCACATGCAGGGTTCTAGCTGACAATGAACACTAGCCTGAATCTGATCTTGAGAAAACACAAGGCAAACAAAACATAAAACGAGGAACATTATATTAAAAACAAACAGAAAAGATGGGGCAGACAATAACTTCAAAAATGTCAACTGCCATAAAAGACAGGCTGTAGAAATGTTCTAGATAAAAGGAAGCAAAAAAAGACATGACATAGCATGACCAACTGTCCTGGTTTGCGCAGGACTAATGAGTTTCCTGGGACTTAGGAATTTCAATGCTCATCTTGAGAAGGTCCTTGGCAAATATAAATGTTTAGTCATGGTAAACGACAACATTTAAATGTAATAATTGAACTAGCCCAATTGTATACTGCAGGGAAAAATGCTATACTGAAAATTATTAGACTAAAAAAACTAGGAAAACGATAGATTAAACGCCACTTTATGAAGTTGGTAACTGGATTATGTTTAATAAGAGAATATCTCTTCTTGGGAAATACACACTGAAGTATTTAGAAGCAAAGGACCATGGTACAAACAACCAACCTTCGAATAGCTGAGGAAATACTTTTACACACACATACAAATAATGCAAAAGATAACAAAAACCAAGAAAAAAATAAAGGAAATGAGATAAAATGCTAATAGTTAAATCTGGATAAGGGTATATGGATGTTCCTTATACTATTATTATTATTGCAACCTTTTGTAAGTTTGAAATTATTTGCAAATAAAGTTTTTTTTTTTAAAGATAGGCATATGTCAACTTACGTGTATTTAGTATATTAATTATTTGTCAAATATTTTTCTTGGTTTGTGTTTTACATAAAGATGTTTAATGTTAACATTATCAAATCATTCATATTCCATTAGTTTTTCTTCTTTTATTATTTTTGTTGTTGTTGTTGCTCTGAAAGTTTTTAAGAAATGTCCAGTGCTGTGAAGTCAAATGCTCTTCTGGAAACAAGCTGTGTGATTTAGAATAAGTTTTCTAAATATTTGCGCCTTACCTCCTATTTGTTAAAAAATGAAGGGGCATAAAAGAGGAGTAAGGTTCCCATATGTCATTGATGCTAAGATACACATGCATTCACACTTTCACATCTTTGAATTGGGATACATCTTGCAATTGATATTTTATGTTACTAAAAATGTGGTGCTTATAAGAGATATATAAAATAATATATACAATTTATTAAAAGTATATGAAATATATTATTTATATTTATGAAATAAATTAGGATTTCATAAAATGAGATAAATGCTTACAACATACTAGGCTTTCCATAACATGCTGCTTTGTGGCTTTGTTGCCATTTTAGTAATGTGTTTTGGATCTCGGTAAATCTGAGAATGAAATTGCTGAACTGGAGGAAGTTTTAAAGATAATATAAAGAAAGCTATACATACTTGCCTTGTGCCAGGCACTGTTCTAATTCTTTTACATATATTAAGTCATTTAATCCTCATAATTCTTCATTGAGGTAGTACCATTATCCTTATCTTAGAGATGAGGAAACTGAAGCACAGAGAAATGAAGTAACCTGTCAGCTAGTGAGTGGAGATTTCACCTCAGTTTGGCTTGAGAATCCAAACTCTCAGTCCCCTCCCTTGACTTCACCACATGTGGTTAAAAAGTGGCTTTTAACTTTATTGAGTCATTTAGAGGGAACCCTTTGTCTCCCAAGACAGCCTAAATTTTTACTACATAATCCTGTTTGTTAACATGATTTTTACATAAATTCATAATTTGTGTCCTTTAGTTTCTACTCATTTGTTTAATTACTAAAATAATCTTAAGTCTAGTTTTTTTGCTAGTCTGACTACCTTCAAATATCTATTAACAGAGTAAAAGGATACTAAAGAGAACGTAAAACACCCATTTTTTTGCTGGTATCTCGTAACATTACAATATCCATCCCAAACAAGGATCATTGCCACCCTTGAGTTGAGTCTTAAGTGTGCCTTTTTCTGACCCTGACTATTGCCATGCCATTTTATTTTGTGAAGAATTTGATTTTGTTGACCTAAGAATAGTATGTTTTGTTTTGTTTTGGCAGCTGGTTGGTACAGGGATCTGAACCCTTGACCTTGGTGTTAACAACACCGTGCTCTAACCAATGAAGCTAACCACCCAGCCCAGAGTGGTCTTGTCGAAGAATAGTATGTTTTGTTTTGTTTTGGCAGCTGGTTGGTACAGGGATCTGAACCCTTGACCTGGGTGTTAACAACACCGTGCTCTAACCAATGAAGCTAACCACCCAGCCCAGAGTGGTCTTGTCTTTAGTTCCACTAGAGATATTTTGTCACTGAAAGCTCCTCTTTCCAATTTTATTTTTTAATCTCCCTTTTAAATCCTCCATTTCTGCCTCATTGGAATCCTTTACAAAATCTTTATATGTGTTTTAGGCACCTATCTTTTCAAGCCGTCTTCCTTATAACAGTCTCAGTCATGGAATAATTACTAGTTTTTGTCAAAATTATTTGAAATCTTTCATCTATGTAGCAATATAGGAAAGAACTTAAAACATAATTATGTAGAGAAAATAGTAGGATTTATAAAAGTTTCTACTCTTCCAATTCCCATGAATTTATTCTTATACCCCTTGGGTCACAAATATTAATTTCTTAAAGATAACAAATCTCAACATCTACTGCACATATCTATGTTGGATTAGAGCAAGGCACTGGGTTTTATTAAATGGGAAAGGGTGGAACCTTTTTGAAGTGAAGAGCTCTTTTCAAGAGGCTGGAGAACTAGTCCTACAGGTTTGGATACAGCCTTTGGGGTGCAGAGGCAACCTCAGAGGACCACAGGGTTTGAGGTTTATAGTCACGACTTGCCTACTCCACACTATGGGAGCTGGGCCTGCCATTTCTTTCTTTACCTTGAGAGAGCTGTTCCTATTCAAATGGTGATTTACTATTGCAGCTATGGTTTTCAGAATGAGTAAGAAATCAGTGTTATATGTATGAGCTCGTAAAATCCTACAAACAAGTAAAACACAACCTAGTAAAACATTGATATGTGCCCAGTATGTGAGGCTAACAATTACACAATAACTCTGAAATAACTCTGAAATAGGCAGAACACCTAAGTTATCTAGTAGAGACATAAGCTATGAACTATAGTTGTATTTGATTTGAGTAATCAGGGGAGGATCCAGAAAAGAATTGCACTGAATGATGCCTGGGATTTGGAAAGACAGTCAGTGAAGAACATTTCAGTGTCCTGAAAAGAACACTATACTCAGAGATCTGCAAGTGTCTGTAGATAGGCACAATAGTGCAAGAGTTAAATGCATTTTTAAGAAGGCTGTGACTCTAATGATGAACACAAAGACCTAGTAGGGAATAAAATGTCATTTCTTATTGACATGAACTAAACAGAAACAACCATCTGGGCATTCATTCTCATTTTGAGAGTGACTCTGAGTCTAACTACTTACTGAGGATTTCCACAAGTGTCTTATCTTAAAGCTTTCTAGGTCTTGTTTGTGTCTTCTATGCTGCATCTTAGGGGTAGATAGGAAAGAGGTGAGATATTGCAGGGCCAAGTTCCTTCACCTGCAAAGCCAGTTGAGCTCACTCATGAGAACTTTAAGGAACATGATAAAAGCCTCATCTCTGGATAGCAATAAGGTTTTCTTGCTGGGTATTCCAGGAAGCTTCAGAACACGATCTTAGTATCTTTATTACTCCTTGGATTTGTTTGTTTGTTTTCTTTTTTTTTTTTTTGGTCCTTTCTTTTCATTCCTATATATGTAGTTTACCATTAGTAGGGTGTGGTTAATCACAGAGTTCTCAGCTGTAATAAATCACTGATAATAAAACTTTTCAAACCACTGCCTGTTTACTGCTGTCCCAAACATGTTTTCTGTGATAAGGTTGGGAATCTGTTAAGAAAGCTGGAGGACCTCCAGCAACGTATTTCAAGCACTTCTAGTAAGCAAGTGAATCAGACTTTCACCTTGCAACGTAAGCAGACTCTGGTCTAAGTGGCCACCTTGAGGCACTCTAAAGAAGTCTAGTGAGCCACTGGGTTTGAACAATTCCACGGGTGGTGTCCTATAATAGTGGTATTTGATGATGGGATCAGCCAAGAACAAATTCACAGAAAGACCTCAGAAAGTCTGACATCATTTAAGAACCTCAATTATCCAAGTAAAAGAAGAAGAATGTGAAACGGAAACTTCCTGTCACCTCCTCGGCACAGAACCAAAGGGTCTGAACATGCCACAAAGGAAAGCAGTTCTTCCTCTGCTTCCGTGATGTTTCCTGCACCACGAGGCAGGGTATCTTAGACAAATTAGTGGATCTTAAAGCCAGAAAAGATTGCCAGAGGTCAAATCTGGTTTCAAGGTAGGTCCTCATGTATAATATCTGAGAGAGAGGGATGGACCAGAAGACGTCTGCAGTGGGAGAAGTATAGGCTTTACAATCAGCAGATCAACATTTAAATCCCTCAGCTCCCACACCTAAATGTCACTCTGGCTTAACTTCTCTTTGTTTCGCTAGAAAATGGGGTATGAGGAGGGCAAGGTATTAATACTGTTTCTAACAGAATAGCCTTGAGAATCAATTGGCATAATGTATCTGAAAGTGCCTCAGAGGCCAATAAGTCTCAAACTTCAATATGCATACAAATATCCCAAGGGTTGTGCTAACATACAAATTCTGATTTGGTAGGTCTGGGGTAGGACCTAGGAGTCTGCATGTTTAACAAGCTCCTAGATGATGTTCTATGCTGTTGTCCATAATGTACAGTAGAGAGTAAAGTGTCACACAGTCATTGGTGGTTACTAGCTTATTTTAACAAGTTTTCAGGGAAGGATATTCTTTACATTTTAGCTTTTCCTTTCCTTCACCAACTCCTACCACAACCCTTCACATTAATCCATTTATCTAGTGATAATACAAATGCTCACCTAACCTAGTGATCCCTATTTTAAATGACAACCAGGAGTTTCACTAAAGAGTAGACAAAGGGGGAAATGACTCTTTTTCCACTAGGTTTTGCATGCAATAGCTTCACAATAATTTCTGTGTACATCAGATATATGGGAATTATGATGAGGCAAACAAATTTTTTTTAAAGAGTGGCTTACTAAGTTGAAACAGAGGATTGGATGGGATTTTACTAAAAGGATCCCTTGGGAATCATCATATTGTAGAAAATTGTATCTTGTGTGTACAGTATTTGTACATTTATGTGATATTTTATATAATATTTTAGTATTTACAGGGCACTTCATGGCCATATGTATGGCACCTCATCTATTCTTTGGGAAAAGGTAGACTGGACACGTGTCACTAGCCCCATTGTACTGATGAGGAAAGTGGAACACAGGGAGATGAAGTGTGTTCCTCAAGGTCATCCTCATGCGGTTGCTACAAAACAAAGACAAAACCCAGTGCTGAATACTAATTCAGTGCTCTTTCTTTCATCTCTTTTCCACTGTTGACTCAATGGCTCAAAAAAGTTATGGTTTGATTCATTGAACTCTGGTTCTGAGTAAGGCTCCCAGCAGCAGAATGTAAAAGTTGGCAAATATCACAGATTTGGTTATCATGGAGTACACTGTCAGCAGGGAGCCCGTGAACATTGATATCTCTCATTCTAATCAGATGAAAACCTACTCCAACCCTGAATTTTCAGATGATTCATTTGCTTGTTTCATTTCCAGCCAAGAATGCAATGTCCTATTCCTTCTGGAATGTTTATAGATGAGAGTTACAGCCTGGGGGTAGGGGATGACTTGATTATTACAATCACCCAAAATGGGTGCTTGGTTTTCTACTCTCTAAAGATATTCTTCTTACCCTTTCTTCTTACCTTCTCTGTGATATGCTTCTGACCACTCCCACTCAGAGTAACCTCAGTCTCTCTCTTTACCCGTTCACGTTTCACCCAAATGTGTGTAATAAGTGTGTTCTATGCCAAATGAAATTGAAAATTCTTTGTGGGCAGAAACCAATACATTTCATGTTTCATTTTACACGGAATGATGAAAATGAGAATTGGAGATGGAGAATGAAAACTATACTGAATTTGGAGTCAGATGATCTGAATCAACTACTTAGTAGCCATGTGGCCCTGAACCACCTTAACTCTGAGCTTTTGTGGCCTCATCTAGAAAAAGAGAATATTAGTACCTACATCACAGCATTGTCATGAAAAGTAGATGAAATAGTATGTGTCAAAGTACTTTGTAAAAAGCACTTCATATTTTCTGTGTCCTGCTACGCAAAGAAATAAAGACACGTGGAAACAATATTACTAAAAGTTGGGAAAGATATAAGTTCTATGATTTGATGAAAGCTGATACTATCCAGATGCTGAAAATGTTCATTAAGAGCTGTCAACACTGTACTTTCATAAACCCACACACTTGAATTTAAGCTTTGGCATAGGAAATTCCCTTTCGAATTTTCAGTATTTTCGCAGAAATACTAAGTGAAATAACGTAACTACCAAAACCTCTAAAGGGAGGAAGATGATTCATTCTTTAGAATGAGGATCCTGACACAAGCAGAACACGCATAACTACCAGCTCCCCTGGAAGTGATTCTAAAAACCAAAGTCTCCCTTCCCTTCCTGCTTATCCACTTCTGTTGGTATCACATCAAATGCTTCCTGTTTCTGGCCTTGAGTCCATTCCATAGCATTCCCTTTCCTTTCTCTTACTGTCTACTAATCTCTATCACGTGCATGACAACAGCTGCCACATATTTAATAACTACTAGGTGTCAGGAGCTGATTGGTAATCTTCATTATCTGTAATCTTCAAAAACATCTTGCATGAAAGTTATTTTTGTTCCCATCTTACAGAAACCAAGACGCCAAGAATCTTAAGTACATTGCTTAAAGTCCTTCTGTGGATCAGGTAGGAGCAGGATTCAGAGTGGGTCCCTGTTAAGTTTGCCCTGCTCTTATTATTAGCCTTTCTATCAAAAGCCTCACCTTTTTTCTTTCAAAAATATTTTACTTTAATTGCATGAACTTAAAAAACATTTTCAAGTGGGTCCCTGTTAAGTTTGCCCTGCTCTTATTATTAGCCTTTCTATCAAAAGACTCACCTTTTTTCTTTCAAAAATATTTTACTTTAATTGCATGAACTTAAAAAACATTTTCAATCATTTGGATCTACCCATAGACTACTTTCAAATGGTATCATGAAAATATTGATCATCTTCTAGACAAATGCTTTTTGAGTTAAACTGAAAACAAGTTAATATATAAATGAGGGTATGAATAACAGTGTACAACATGATGAATTAAGTTATAACATTGTTCATATGTAACCAAAGTATTTCCTTATTTCTTTTTTAAGGAGAAGGGAGTGATTTAGTTTAGTTATTTTGTTTTTAATTACTGATTGTGAAGCAAAAGTCCTGAGCTCCAGCTGTTGCTCTGTAACTAACTTCCCATGTGATCTTGGGTGATTCTCTTCTGTAGACCTGAGATTTTCTTTTGTGAGATGAGGAAGTTTGTGAAATGCCACTTACATATGGCCTACTATATTGCAGTGTTAGCTTTTCTAGTTTTACTTCCCATCTTTCCACACTCACATTCCCATCATTTCTTTCCTCATCTTCCAATGTATTCTTATTTGGTAATTAATATCTTACTCAGCCATGCTTTATTTTAGTCTTCCAACACAATACCCACAGTACTGTTAACTTAATATTTTTCTCAAAATTGATTAATCTGTAAAGCTTTAGATTTGTTCTAACTAATAATAATCATGAATTCACCGCAAAAGTCTTTTTTCTAATACACATGAAACTTACTAAATAATTTTTTAAAATGTTAACCATGGGCAACTAAAATCTTGTATATCATCAATGGTAAACAAATCACACTTTGAAAAACCCAGATTTCCCAAAGCTATTTGGATTCTACAGGAAGCTGTCCTCCTAACAGAGAGGACAATAGGTGAGGCAAAGTCCAGCTGAGAACGGAGCCAAAATCTTAGCTGCTCTCACTCTTCGCCTCTTAGGTTTCTTCTCCACACCTGTCCAATGCACCAGGTCTACCCATCCTGGAACTGCACCTAGCACTATCTGGGCCCACCTTTCTGAGCCCTTTTCTGTACTGACCTATGTGTGGGCAAATTCCTTTTCACTGCCAAGCTAGCACTTTACTAGAAAAGTGAGAGGAAAGACAAACCAAACGCACGGAAGATTTTTTTTTCAAAGAAGCTCATTAAGTGGTGACTTAAAAAGGCACAGATTTTTAATTGTGCCCCTGTCTACCTTCTTCTTGGTAAAGAAGCTACTTTCCTACCTAGACTGCATATTCATCTTCTGATAATCAGAACAACCTAAACTGTCGAGCATGGTCCATTTCATTGCTCCTAGAGGTCATTCTGGCTTTGGGTCCCTGGGCAGCATGATGTTGAGTGAAACCCAGTTTTCTTTCTCTAGTTCCTTGGTTTTATGAGAGAATAAGCACAATTAGGAATCAGACTAAACTGTGTTGCAGTCCTAGATCTAGCACTTACTGGTTGTGTGTCATGGATAAGTGAACTAACAGCTCTATGCCTCAATTAACTTTCATAAAAAATGGGGAAACAATAGCTTCCTTCAGTGGGTTTTGTGAGATTTAAATGAAATAACATGGGTAAAATATCCAGTATAGCATGTGGCAGAGTTCTTATCAAATGTTATTTCCATTTCTAGTATCTGAAACATAGTTACTAGCCAGCCACTGTGGTTAGAAATACTTGGTTTCTTTAGTTATAATTAAACTATATTTGTATCTGTGCCCAGTTTAGAACAACAGTCCAACAGACACTTTCCATCTTCATGTCAGCTCCTTTGGCAAGACATTCATATCAAAACCTAACTCTCACTATGTTCCTGTTTCTGGTCTGTGGGGAGCCAATTTCAAAACAGAACTGATCTGACTTATCCTGAATGTTTAAACCCATTCTGGCTTAAAAATACACCTTTCCCCTGATTCCCCTCTGGTAACCTATTCAAGTACACATCACCACCAGCAGAAGCCTGAATAATTCACATATTCAGCAGCAGTAACACCCATTCAAATATTTGGTAAAATGTTGATATTTATCAGAAGGTAAGTAATGGGCACATAGAGATTCATTATACTATTTTACTTTGGTGTAGGTTTAAAAATTTCCATAGTAAATCGAATAAAAAAAGTTTTCTCTTATAGATTTCCAAATTACCACCTAAATCATTGTAGAACTGCAATAGTTTCTCCTACCTCCATTTACTACCTTCAAAACATCTTGTCTCATTTTGTCCCAATACATATTCTCTACTCTGACCAGAAAAATGCTTTATTTTCCTAGGTAAATGAAGCAGTTACTTTGTT
This sequence comes from Galeopterus variegatus, assembly GCF_000696425.1. Classification (NCBI taxonomy): domain Eukaryota; kingdom Metazoa; phylum Chordata; class Mammalia; order Dermoptera; family Cynocephalidae; genus Galeopterus; species Galeopterus variegatus. The sequence continues at coordinate 159,007 of NW_007729632.1, read as the reverse complement.
CTTAGAGCTCACATAACAAGTACAGTCCCTCCCTTTCGCATGGAATGCTGCCCATGCAATTCATTGGCCTTTCCATGCAAATTCATTGATCCTTCCTGTCTGATGAGTTGAGCCTCTTTTCTCCTAAATGCTGCTAACTTCCTTCCATAATTAGCCTTCCACAAAGGCTTTTTACTGGATTGTATGAATTGAGTTTATCTCAGTGTAACCATAGTTGTATAGAGATGTGTACTGTGTTTCCATGATAATCTTTAAAATCTTATGTCTTTCCAGCAGGGTTGGTTCCACTTTCATTCACTTTAGTTTTAAGTGTCTCAAGAACAAAGACAATGCTTTCCACTTCCATGAAAATTTGCCACAAAATCAAATGCAATGTCTTTTGCAATAAGAGCCCTCAGGATGTGAATTCAGAGGTTTTCTTTTTCCATGTTTAGAGATCTGAAAGATTATCACTTCTCTAGGGAATTAAAGTGACAAATTTCATGTAATTAAGGCCAGGGCTTCAGTGATGTTGGGGGCCTGATCTCTAGAAAGCTTAAATGAGAAAGGCTATTTTCTAATTTTCCCCTTTCTCTTAGTGTAAAGACTTGTTTTTATCCTCTCTCATTGCTATAGTTACCGTCTGTTCCTACCACCCTTTCCAGTGACATCAGCTCACCACTGATGCTGCAGCTGCTTTAATAACTGTTAGAAGAGGAAG
>NW_007729632.1:156440-157910 GCF_000696425.1 Galeopterus variegatus | reverse complement strand
TTGAGAAAGTAAGATTTCTGATGAATGCTTAAAGCCCTAAGACTTGGGTCTCAGAAACCCACGCAGAAGAGACTAGACTAGAATATCACCAAGGACACCTTTAAGTATAAAACTCTGATTCTGACATTTCAGCATTTAAAAAAATTATATATTTCTATGATTTTTATTTTAATTAAGAAAGAAGAAAGGAGGAAGAAGGAAGGAATGCATGGAGAAAGAAACAAGGAAAGGAAAAAAAGAAAGAGAAAGAAAGAAATAACCAAAGAATGGAAGAGAGAAATTTTGGTTAGCATAAAAAAAAAAAAAAGAAAAAAAAAAGGAGAAGAAAAGAAAAAAGAGATATCTGTTTGAGGTATGATTTAAGGTTAGATAAACAGCTCTTTAAATTTTTTAAAAATTGTGTTCATGTGGCTCCACCTATAGGCAGGATTGTCTTTCAGATACTTGGTCATTGAGGCCTTTCAAGCGGCATTTGGTGTCTAAATGACAGTTCAATCCATGGAGCAGAGCCAACAGTCACATTTATCCAGGAAAATGTGTTCCACTCTGGTCTGAATAATGAGATGAGCTGTTTAGCTTGTAAATGCTGGCGATCTGTAAAATCAGTACTCATTTTTTTTTTAAGAGCTACATTAAAGGACTTCACATTGTTGAGACATTGTAATAAAAATTTAACAAGACCTCTCACATTCTAGAGACCATATTAAAATACTACTTTTGTTATGATTTCTTTGGAGTCTATGTTCAACTATGCTGAAAATAACCAATAACCATAAATATTTACAACAAAATAACATCTTTTATAGAATGTGGATCTCATATAGCCATTTTTATTAGTTAATCCTTCTAATAGGACAGAATTGAAACATTATCCTCTCAATTGGATAGATGTCAAAACCAAGACACAAAATGAGACCATTGTACCAATTTGAATGCAAATTAGTGGCTGAGGTTCAGGGATCACACTGATATGGAGCTGAAGACCTTGCAGTTCAAGAATCAGTCTCCTTAGTTCTGCATGAGAGTGCTTGAAATCTGTTCCTACCATTTCTAACTCTAAGAATTATGATGACACATCAAGTCTCAGATAAGTTACGTCCCTCCCATCAGTATTCTCCTGACTTTCAGACTCAGGAAGTAAGCTTTCTCTATTCTGTATTCCCAACACATTTTACTTATAATGCTTTATGATCCTTTTAATATTTATGTGTGAGTTTATAACCATTCTGTGATTTATTTGAGGACAAGAGCTATACATTTCTTATTTTTTTTACTGTTGCAGATTTTCATCAGGATGAGAAGAGGTATAATCAACTAACTAATGTATGTGCAAACATTCACAGGGACTAATATAAGCCCTGAACATTATAAAAACCCAAATAATTGTTTCTGGATAAGTGAATTGAATGAAATAACTGTTGATGAGTGAGTAAATAAACTCTTGAAGAAATGGATTCAGCAATGTTCAGA
>NW_007729632.1:154018-154992 GCF_000696425.1 Galeopterus variegatus | reverse complement strand
TAATCTGTAAAATATAATTGCTAATAGAGTCCATACAAAAATTAAATGAATTAATGCATGTCAATAATTTAGCATATGCCTGGCACATGGTAAGTACTCATTAAATATATCCATTTATTCAATATACATTTATTGAATAATTACTACGTGCCAGGCAATGTAACAGGTGTTTAAAGTAATATATAAAGTAATATAGAAGTAAAAAAAAAAGCCAAGAAAGATCATGGAGCTTGTGTTATAATGTGGTGGGGTCATAAAAGTAAACAAATACATAAAATAATTATATGCAGGGCTATGAATGAAACAGAGAGATGAGATAGAAAGTAACAGGGGAGACCACTGTAGCAAAATAGTCAGGAAAAGTTCTTCCAAGGAAGTGGCATGTAAAGAGACTTGAAAGATGAAAACAAAGAGAGAAAGCTATGCAGTGCACTGGGGAAATACTCTAGATATATAAAGCCTAGAGTGGGGAAGGGCTTGGCATACTCCAGAGATAGAAATATGGCCATTGTGAAGACTGTAGAGAATCTGTGGTAGAGAAATTTGAGATGATTTGGGAGAGATGGGCAACAGCCAGATTCTGCAGGGGTTGTAGGCCCCATTTCAACAAGGCTGGATTTTACTCCAGCATCAGTGAAGAACACTGAAAAGTTTTTAGCAGGAGAACAGCAAATCTGATTTAATTAAAGAAGGATAACTGATCTGTTTAAAGAGAAATAAATTGGAGATTGGCAAACCAAAATTTGGGGGACCACTTAGGAGACTTTTGTCCTGGAAAAAGTTGGTAGTACTTTTGACTGAAATGATGGTAGAGGAAGTAGAAGGAGATGGAACTAGGAGATAGAACAGGACTTGATTAATCAGGAAAAAATAACAATAATAAGACAGTAAGAAAAAGAGAAAATTTGTAGATTTTAGGTTTCAACAGCTGGGTTAATGGTGATATCTTTTACCATGATAGGAAAAATAGGGGG
>NW_007729632.1:151534-152310 GCF_000696425.1 Galeopterus variegatus | reverse complement strand
TAAGCCAAATAAACCTCTTTTCCTTATGAATTACCCAGTCTCAAGTATTTCTGTTATAGCAACACAAACAGACTAAAACACTGGAGTTAAGATTTCTTCTGGTTATAAGTATACCTTCCCCACTGACAGTGACTGTTATGGACTAAATCTTTTTCCCCAAAAATTCATATATTGAAACCCTAATCCCCAATGTGACTGTTTTTAAAGATAGGGATTTTTAAGAGTAATTAAGGTTAAATGAGATCATAAAGATTGGACTTTAATCTGATAGAATTGGTGGCTTTATAAGAAGAAAAAAGTCTCTCTTTCTCTTTCTCCACTCTATGTGAGGACACAGCAAGAAGGCAACAATTTGCAAGTCAGGAAGAGAGCCCTCTTCAGAAACTGACCCTGCTGAACCTTCATCTGTAATTTCTAGTTTCTACAACTGATCTTTAAGCCACCCAGGCTATGACATTTTGTTATGGCAGCCCAAGGTGACTAATACAGTGATCTTCTAGAAAAAAATAAAACTCACAAGATACTTATGTACAAACAAAACATTGCGGCAGACCAGTGGACTCATTTGATGGTAAAGGAATTGCAACAGTGGACACAGAGCCATGGTATCCACTGATCATACCACATATTGTATTATTGGGAATCCGCTAGCCTAGCAGAATGATGGAATGGCCTATTAAATGTTCAGCTAGGATACTGACTCTGGAATGACATTCTGCCAGATTGGGTCATTTTTTTCCTTAGGATGTTGAGTATATGCTCTGAACCAAATTTCA
>NW_007729632.1:146842-150950 GCF_000696425.1 Galeopterus variegatus | reverse complement strand
CTGCCAGATTGGGTCATTTTTTTCCTTAGGATGTTGAGTATATGCTCTGAACCAAATTTCAATACATGGTGTTATATCCACAACAGTTAAAATGCACAAGTCCAGGAGAGAAAACAGAGAGTAGAAATAGGCTTAGCCTAGCTGACTTCTCATTATGACTCACAGAGACCCAATTATAGAATTTGTGCTTCCTCTAGCAGCAACTTTTTATCTTTGCTTACATTTGAGGTTCTGGTTCCAAGTGGGAAGAATGTTTTCACCAGTAAAAGTCCTACTAAATCCGAAGGTATGATTACTACTTCTGTCCTGCTATAACAGAATACCTGAGACTGGGTAATTTATAAAAATGAGAAATTTTTTTTCTCACAGTTCTGGAGGCTGGGAAGTCCAAGATCAGGCACTAGCAATTGGTCTGGTGAGGGCTTTCTTGCTGTGTCCTCACAGGGCGGAAGGGAGAAGGGCAAGTGAGCTAGCTAGCAGAACTCTGCAGTGAAATCTCTTTTAGAAGGGCCTTAATCCCAGGAATGAGGGGGCAGCCCTCATGGCTTAATCACCTTTTAAAGGCCCCACATGGTAATACTATTACATTGGCAACACCTGAATTCTGGACACGATTAAGTTTCAACATAAATTTTGGAAGGGACTAAAACATTCAAACTGTAGCACATCTGGTCACTGCAGGTTTCTCATGCCAGTACACTAGCAGGAAAGTTATAATGGAGAGGAAGTTAGGAAATCTACCCTCATTATTATGAAGAGCTATTATTTCTGCTACACACCGGTGAGAAGTTAAGGAGCATATGTGGAACCCAAGAGATTCATTAGGGTGATTTCTTGGTTATCCCAGGCCTGGGGTAACCATGAAAAGGCAAATGTAGTAAGTATGTCCTGTTAAGGGCAAGACAACTAACGTCTTAGACCTTTCTAGGGTAAAGATCTGGGTTTGCCTACCTCATGTTAAAACTAGGCCTTCTGAAGTACCAGCCGAGAGTGAGGGTGATCCAGAACAGGAGACAGAAAGAAAAGATGATGAATAACAGTTATATACTTGGCACAATTGTTGTAGCAGTGATTATAGTTTGTTGCACTGACTCCTGTGTGTTATATCATTCTTTTGAAATTATTCTGGTTAGCACCTTGAGGGCTGAGGACATGGTTTTAATGTAGAGAACCAACATACAAAAGCAGTGGCTTATTTCAGGCACTCATTGCTCTCTGCCTTACATTCTCTTGGCCTTACCTCTTACACCAACTGTGAGGTCAGTGCATCAACCTGGATAAGCTTTAACTCACTCTGCCCAGATAGTGTCTCATCTCAAACCTACACCAAGCATTTTTTGCTTTCTGTACTGGGGCTTCTATGACGCTGGCATTACTTCACCTAACACAAACACCCATGTACAGTCTGTGGTAACTCTCAACCAACAGGGTATGAGAGTCAATAGAGAAGTGATGTTTTCTTATTGATTCTCAGATGGACAATTCTGAGGGACAAAGTGCTCCTTAGAAGTCCCCAGTGGGCTTGATCTCTATGTTAACCAACTTGATAATAAACTCACATTTTGTATTTTTCTCCTTCCTTGTTTGTAATCACTGGTCCTTGAAATTCCCTGGGTCGAATTTCAATTAATCATCTACCTTATGATTCAGGGTTTTCCAGAGAAAAAGATACACACACACACATGCACACACATACACACACACGCTTATATGTATATAAATACACATACTTGCAAGTCTGAAATATATAGGGCAGGCTGGAAACTTAGGCAGGTTTTCTGTGTTACAGTCTTGAGACAGAATTCCTTCTTCTTCAGGAAACCTCAGTTTCTGCTCTTAAGAACTACAGCTATTGGATGAGGCCCAACCATGTTACCAAGAGTAAGCGCCTTTGCTTAAAGTCAACTGGTTATAAAAGTTAATCATATCTATAAAATACCTTCACAGCAACATCTAGACTAGTGTTTGACCAAACAACTGGGCAACATAGTCTAGCCAAGATGACACATAAAATTAACCATCACATCTACCTTTCTTTAGACTCTGCTGGCGGGAGAACCTAGACTCCGACTTCTCACAAATATAAAGAGAAACTCATTAGTCTCGGTTATAAGATTTTTCTCCAGAAACAGGGTGGCCAAGAAATTGGCAGATGAGAGTGTTGAATATCTACATGAATACTGAAGACATCAAAAATAAATCTTAATTATATTGAGAGACAAGATGAATATTAGTTAATAGCATAGTCTGGAGCTAGACTATAAGGGCCCAAATACCAGCATTGCCACTTACAAAGTGGCAATGTTCATTTGTTTTTTCTTTTCAAAATGGAAATAATAATGATTGGTGCCTCATTGGGTTTTGTGAGGACAGCATTAATATATGTGAAATGCTAACAGCAGGGTCTATTATTTACTCATAGTAAGTGCTACATGTGTTTTCTGTGGCAGCAATGATGAGAATGAGCGTGATAATGATGTTGATGATATTACAGTAAATATGGAAAAGGAGAGAGTAACTCAGAAGACAAAATTTTCAATGAATAAGGCCAGGATATAATAGTGATATGGAAGTCTGTGGATTATGCAGTCAGACAGTATGAGAGTTGGTGGAATTTCTGAAGAAGTAAGGAGGAGAAATGATTTTTAAGTGTCTAGGGGAGACAAGGAAGACATCTGTCTTCACTGACTTTCCTAGAAAACAGGTCTTGAGACAATACTTTAGTATTGAAATAAACAGAAATACGGGACATGTAGGAATTAGCCCTGATTATTTTTTAGAAAAAGAGATATTTGATTAATCCGTGGCTCTGTATACTTAGAATAAGGACTTCAGAGTGATTGCTCTTTCTTGAAGTTTTCTTTGTGTCAAGTAGGGAAGATGAAGATACAGGATAGAACGAGTTATGGGATAGGAAGGGAAACCAGTGTATGGGGGGGGCGTGTGTGTGAGAGAGAGCGAGAGAGATCCACATGAACAGGAGCATAAAGTAATGACTCTTCATTTGTCTCACGTTACTAGTTACTGTCATTATTTTATATTTTAAAAATAAAATCGGGGTAACAATTTTCAATTTAAATCTTGTTTTTCAGGCCGGCCTGGTGGCGCACTGCTACAATGCGCCGCTTGGGAGCACGGCGGCGCTCCCGCCGAGGGTTTGGATTCCACATACAGACTGGTTCCCGCTCACTGGCTGAGCGAGGTGTGGGCGCAACACCGCGGGTTGCGATCCCGTTGCCAGTCCCGGTCCGGTACGGGCGCGACACTGAGGGTTGCGATCCGTTGCCGGACACGAAAAAAGACAAAAAGGAAAAAATAAAATAAAAATAATAAAATAATAAAATAAATCTTGTTTTTCTTCATTAAATATGCTGTTCTGATAATTTCATTGTACAGTAAGAATTCTTCAAATTCATAATTTTATTGAGATCATGATGTTGTATTATACCAATATTTTATAATATATCTTTAAAAGTCTTTAGATATTTTCTCATTTTTTAATCATAAAACTGATGATTAAACTTCATTGTTTACAACTCTGATTACACCTACAAGATAATTTTCTCAGTAGTTCGAATTGTCTCCAACTCTTTAGGTTAAAAATGTTTTGTTATTTTTATTAAACTTCTTTAATCATTAGGGAGATTGAAACAGCCCTTCATGAGTTTAATTAGTAATTCATATTTCTTTTTGTAAATTTATGTATTTTGCTTATTATTCAGTTAGAGAGTTAGTGTATATCTTATGGATATATAAGAGCTTTTTGTGGGTTGATTACATTAACATAACATCTGTCATATACATTGCAAGTATCCATTTCTGGCATTTCTGGGTGGCTCTTTGTTTTTTTTGTTTTTAAGATTGTCTATGGGGTCTTGATATCAGTATTTAATTGTTTACCAAATTTTAATTAAATTTTTCTTGGTAATTTAATTAATTACTTTCATGTTTAGTATATCTTCCTCTATCTTGTGAGAATAAAGGCAGAAGTAATTTTGAAAGATGAGTAAAGATGATTTTTAAGATGTGTTTTTAAATTATAGTAACTAAACAGTTGCAGATAGATCTACCATATGACCCAGCTATCCCACTGCTGGGAATATACCCA
>NW_007729632.1:144417-145729 GCF_000696425.1 Galeopterus variegatus | reverse complement strand
GGGGGGGGGGGGGGAAGAAGATATAACAACTACAATTTTTTGAAGTTGTTACAACAAGCAACGGAAAGGACATTCTTGGGTGGGAGGGGAGAGGGAGGAGGGAGGGAGGATTCGGTGATGGGCCATAATAATCAACCACATTGTATATTGACAAAATAAAAATTTAAAGGAAAAAATATAATAAAATAAATTATAGTAACTAAAACAGTATGCTTTCACAAGAAAAAACAAGTCGATCAATGAAACACAATGGAAAGATGAAAAAAATATAGACTCATGCATTGACATCTAAAATCAGTGAAGAAAGCACGATTTAAAAAAAAATAGATTAGTGAAAAATGTAAATTCACATTTACTTTGGTATTCAAAAACAAATTTCAGATGGAACTATCCACATGACAATAATAAAAACAAAATCTAAATTATTAGAAGATATTGTAATAAANAAAAGATTTATTATGTTTAGCTACATTAACATTTAAAACTTGGGTACAGAAAAAAAATCTATGAATTGCCATGTTTATCCTTTTATCACTCCTTGTTTATCCTTTTCTTTTTTAGCTTTCTCTCAGATTGGTCCAGTGTTCATTTTCATTTTTCTTTAATTTTTAAAAGATACATATTCTGTTCCCATTCTTTTAGTAACTAAATATTTGACATACACATTTAAAATTATTTTAACAAAAATCTTACTTATTTGTACCTTTATTCAACCCTCATGCTGATATTCTCTAAAAGTTCAGTTAGCCCCCCCATTGCCATTTAAAGCTATTTTTTTTAAATAAACAATACTTAGATTGACAAATCTCATTTACGTTTTTGGTGGAGTGGGCTCGCTATTCCTTCCTACTTCCTAATATTTACTATTAAGTTAATTTTCATTCTTGGGAGACTATCTTAGTTATTTGTCCTCTCAGAGAAGAACCGTGAGCAACAATTATGATCATTGTATGTCTAAAACTGTTTGCCCAGTACAGGATTCTGTATTCAAATTTATTTCATTTTATATAAGTTTTATTTTATGTTATCTTATTCAATAATATAAATATATTGCTGTGTCTTTTTAAATACAGTTTTACTGATGTTATTCTGTTTCTCATTCCCAAGTAATTTATTTTTCTTTTTTGTGTAAAGTTTCCTTAGAAGTTAACTTATTACCATTATTTTCTTAGGTTTTATTTTATTATTTCTAGTTAGGGGTGTTTGTCCTCGTGTTTGTTTAGTAATCTTCCTTGGCAATTAAAAGACCCTGTAATCTTAGGAGTCAAGTCTTTCTTCACTTTTGGAAAATTCTTGGCTATATATTTATCTA
>NW_007729632.1:143685-144228 GCF_000696425.1 Galeopterus variegatus | reverse complement strand
GTAATCTTAGGAGTCAAGTCTTTCTTCACTTTTGGAAAATTCTTGGCTATATATTTATCTAAATATTGTCTCCCCTCCATTCTGTCTATTCTTTTCCTTTGAAACTTCTTTTAGCTGAATATTAGCATTCTGGATCTATTCTTGTCTTTTAATTTTTTTCTTAATATTTTCCATTTTATGGTCTGTGTTCAATGAAATTTCTCAGCTCAATTTTCTAGCATATTTTTGCTCCTCTGTTGACTTTTTTTAAATTAAAGTACACTTTTAAATTTTCTATAATTCTTAATTTGTTCTTCATAATCATTTGTTCCTTACCTTTTTTGTAATGTTTGGTTTTTGCTTATTGGAAGAAGTTACTCCCTTTGGCTCTTTGAGAATATTAGATATAAATTTTAAATATTTAAAATTCTGTGTAGGCTGCATTATTATCTCACCTTCTATGGTAATAAGTTATTTTGGTGGTTGAGTTTACTGTGCTTCTGTACAGATGTTGTTACTTAGCTGTTTTGCGATTCTTGGTTGTTTGCAGATAAATTCTTATTT
>NW_007729632.1:141719-143180 GCF_000696425.1 Galeopterus variegatus | reverse complement strand
TTTCAATTGTGTAATAGAGTCTTTAAAGAAAAAAGAAAGGGAGAAAAACTACGCAACTGTTGTTGGAATGGACCAAATCTGTTGGTCTAGTAGTCTCTATACTGAGAGTACAATAGTCTACTTTCTATTCACTTATGTCCCTAAAAAAATTACATTTCTGTGTGCCTAGGACTGAAATAGATGTGGAAAATACAGCACTAATTAGAGACCTAGAAGATTGTCTTGCCCTAGCCACCCCATAAAGCTTTGTAATAATTTATGTATACTCCATAAATGGCTCTATTACTTTTCTTTAGCAAAAGTTTCATATTTCTGAAGGAGGCATGGGGAATGGTGTTGAAATCTTCTACCATTTTTCTGCTTGGTTTCGTTATCTTACTTCACTGATGTTTATTACTGCTCCTGTTCATAATATTTAATACCAAAAGCACTGTAGAACATAAACACAAANCACCCCATAAAGCTTTGTAATAATTTATGTATACTCCATAAATGGCTCTATTACTTTTCTTCAGCAAAAGTTTCATATTTCTGAAGGAGGCATGGGGAATGGTGTTGAAATCTTCTACCATTTTTCTGCTTGGTTTCGTTATCTTACTTCACTGATATTTATTACTGCTCCTGTTCATAATATTTAATACCAAAAGCACTGTAGAACATAAACACAAATAAAAATTTTCTATTTTTGTAAATTTCCATTTTGCCTTCACGTTGATAAATACATACACATAAACACAAGCCCATAACATAAAAATAATCATTCTCTTTTCCCCTTTGAAAAATATTTCTACCTGCAGTTTTAAAAAAGATTTTAAGAACTGGCTAAGGGCTTCTTTCAATGATACTTAAGGAACCATCTAAAACATAATTTAATAAATTATATGTAACTTATTAAAGAATGCCCAGTCTTTTTAAACATGTTTTAAATCTCAAATGGCATATTAGAAGAAACATTAGAAGAGTTATTGGCTATTAAAGTTATCCATGGATCTTCATGGGGCAAGGTCAACAGTTATAATCTAATGGTCACAGTGCCTGTGGCTGTGCATTTAGAAAGGTGTTTTCTGTCTGTGGACTTCTGCTTCCCTATTGTAAGCTGAGTCTATTTTTCCACCCATAGTCTTTCACCACAAAATAGGGAAGAAAAATGAGATAATGTCTGTAATGTATTAAATGTCTAGAACTTACTATCAAATAAGTAGAGAAGACACCATCAGCCACACAAGATAAAACAAAAATTCATTTGTTTTTAAGTCAATGAGACAAAGAAGAGAACAGGGGGATAAACCACCCACTTCCATTAATTGATTTACTCATTAATTCATTCAAAAAATCATTGTGGCACAACTATGTTTCAGGCATTGTATGACGTATGAGGATTGCAAAGTTGGAAAAGATACGGTCCTTTAAGGACCATACGATTTACTGAGGCAGACAGATATAGGCACAAAGAGCTGTAAC
>NW_007729632.1:137472-140466 GCF_000696425.1 Galeopterus variegatus | reverse complement strand
CATGGCCTTGGTGTTATCAGCACCACACTCTCCCGAGTGAGCCATGGGCCGGCCCTAAAAATAATTCTAACCATAAAAATTAACTGAGCAAAATAAGAATGTATCACTTTCTGTCCCTGAACCACTCCTCAGAGGTAGCCGCTATCAATAGCTTTGCATGTCTCCTTGCTCTCTCCTGCATTAATTGGCATGTGTATTCATGTAGAATAAATACATTTTTCAATGATAAATGGAAAGCATTGTTATGCAACTTGCTTTTGTCACATTAAATCATTTCTTGAAAATGTTTACATCATTACATATAGATATATCTTTCTTTATTATTGTTGCATAGAATTCTACAGTGTAACATATTTAGAATGGGATATGAGAGCCTGAATATCCAGGGTTGCTCGTAGACTTTCCAGGAATATATGGGAATGGGAAGTTTTCAAGAAATTGATTTCCAGATCTTCAACTTGCAAATTTACTTTTTCCTAAAATTGATTTGCTTGAAAATGCCTGTGTGTTTTGACTGCTCTTTTCTTCCCTTCACTTTCACAATCAGTCAATCACCATTATAGCAGAAAAGCACTCCAATATTAACTATGATGCAATTGCCTCAGGTGTAAAAGATTTTGGGGTACAAATCAAGGGACAGTTGGAGAATGCATAGCTCCTAGGGGAAGGAGCCAGGCAGAGCAAGTCACCTTAACTTTTAATGCCTCAGGTGTAAAAGATTTTGGGGTACAAATCAAGGGACAGTTGGAGAATGCATAGCTCCTGGGGGAAGGAGCCAGGCAGAGCAAGTCACCTTAACTTTTAACGTATTGAGGGGGGTGACGCTTACTTAACTCAGGCAATTGGAATAGCTTAGAGGTGTAATTCAAAAGTGAGATAGATGGTTGCCACTAAAACTGGTACTTATATGTTTATTTGAATTGTAAATAAAGTGAATTTTTTCTGCACAAAGTTAGTACTATCTTTGTTATTTGGGTTGCATGGCACACATTTTCCATAAATTGAATAAGTAAATTCACAGCACTTAAGTTTTGACAAAAATATACTTAAAGCATGTATACAGTATTAAAAATATCAGAATCACACATTTTGCAATACAACAGTATAATTAAAGTAAGGTTAATGTCATAGTTTCTCAAATTCTTTTGAACAAAACATAAAGGTCATTGTCTTATGACTTCTACTGATACTCTCCTGCTGATGGACTTCCATTATTCCTTCAGTCAGCAGATACTTACTGGCACCTACTGTGTACCAAACAACTGCTTTAAGAGTGGGAGGTACATTAGTGAATAATAATTAACAAAAATCAACCAATCAAATCAACAAAAAACCTGGCCAAGAAGCAATCCAGTTGGAAGAGACAAAAAATAAATATAAAAATTCATAAAGCATTCAATATATACTATTTCATATAGTAATGAATCCTGCAATTTTAAATAGAGGTGTCAAGAAAGTCTCAATAAGGTGACATTTGAATTAAAACTTGAAATAGGTGAGGGAACGATTGACGAAATACAGGCTGAGGAAACAGGAAGCATGTAGGCCCTATGTCCAAAGATTTCGAAGATTTGAAAGAGGGAGGGTGGGTGACTCCACCTGCTCTACTAAAAACAGACCACAGAGGGATAAGGGTGGAAGTTGGGGGACCAGTTAGGAGGCTGTTTTAGTCATTCAAGTAAGAGATAATGGTGGCTCAGACCAGAGTAGTTAGAATGGAAGAGGTGAAATGTGATTGGATTCTTCATACATCTTGAAAGTACAGCCGATAATAGGGCTAAACAAATTGCTGACTAATTGGATGGAGAACATGAGACAAAGTGGTTTCAAACATGACTTCTGAGATTTCAGCCTGAGCAACTGGAACAATGAAGTTTCTTTTTGATGAAATCTAGAAGATTAAGGCCAGAAGAGATTTGGAAGAAAAACTCAAGGGTGTGTTTGACATGTTAAGTTTGACATGCATATTAAGTGAAGAAAAAGAGATGTCAGGCAAGCAGGTAGATTTATGAGACTGGAGATTAGAAGTGGAATCTGAGCAAAAATATAAATTGGGGAGTCACCAGCATTGAGTGAGTCAAGTGGAGAGGAGTGGATGTTGTCAGAAAACCGAGACCAGAGAAGGTCAACAGAGAAGGAAGTTGAAACAGATCTTAGTGCTGAGCCCTGGGGAACTGTTCAGAAGGAGGGTGGTGGGAGAAAGGAAGGGGAACCAAGAAAAGAGACCTGTCTGACCAATGAAGAAGTGAGAAAGTCAGAGAGTGTGTTGTTTTGGAAAGCAAGTAAAGAAAGTTACTTCACTTTATCGTGTTTCCCATTTTTCACTATTATTTTAAAATATGGAAAAAATGAACACATATATCTTTGTGCACATATGTGAATATTTCTTTAGGATTGATTCCAGAAGTAGAATTGCTGTGTCAAAAAAAAAAAGTACATTTAAAAATTTTATAACTTTTAATAGGCATTTTTCTAAGGAAGACATACAAATGGCTAACGGGCACTTTAAAAAATGCTCAACATCACTAATCATCAGGGAAATGCAAATTAAAACCACATTGAGATAGCACCTCACCCCAGTTAGACTGGCTATAATCAAAAAAATGGAGAAAAACAAATGCTGGAGAGGGCGTGGAGAGAGGAGAATGCTCCCACACTGTTGGTGAGACTGCAAATTAGTACAGCCACTATGGGAAACAATATGGAGATTTTTCAAAAAACTAGTTAGAGCTACTATACGATACAGCAATCTTACTTCTGGGTATATACCCAAAGGAATGGAAATCATCGTATTGAAGGGATACCTGCACTCCCATGTCCATTGCAGCTCTGTTTACAATAGCCAAGATATGGAACCAACCTAAATGCCCATCAATGGGAGATTGGATAAGGAAATCGTGGTGTGTATATATATATATCCATGTTGCTATGAATGGCAGAACTTCATTCTTTTTTATGGCAGAGTAGTATTCCATGGTATACCATGGAATACTA
>NW_007729632.1:131487-136563 GCF_000696425.1 Galeopterus variegatus | reverse complement strand
TAGTATTCCATGGTATACCATGGAATACTACTCTGCCATAAAAAAGAATGAAGTTCTGCCATTCATAGCAACATGGATGAGCTTGGAAAAAATTATGTTGAGTGAAATGAGCCAGGCACAGTGGGAAAAATACCGCATGTGCTCACTCATAAGTGGGAGCTAAGAGAGAAAGAAGAAAGGAAAGAAAGACCACAGAGGTGTGTTGGACTTGCAGAGGGAGAGAACATACTTACGATTGCCTAGTGGGGTGCGAGAGAGCGGGAGGGGGAGGGAGGTCGGGGATTAGTTGGGTGGGGGACAAGGCGGGTAATTGCAATTTGTGGTAATGGGCATGCTGCTAGTATCAATCTGGCCATCGTATCTAGGGCACAAGTGATGATAGTCAGCTTTGTACTCCATGAATATGCATAACCAATAAAAAAAATTTATAATTTTTGCTAAACTGCTTCCCAAAAATGCTTTAGAAATTTACCACTTTTCAAGAGTATTTGAGAGTGCCTGTTTTCCAACATTATCATACCTTCCTGATATTACCAAACTCTAAAAATAAATTAAAATATCTTATTTGTATTTGCACTTTTTGATCAGTGTTAAGGTTGTGCATCTTTTCATAGTTTATTGGCCATTTGTATTTCTTTCATGAATCTCAGTCCAAATCATTTGCCCATTTTCCATTGACTTGTTTTCTTATTGATGTGTAGAAGCACTTTTATATCCTGAATGTAATTTCCAGCCTGTCACTTGTTGTTTAACTTTGCTTATTGTATCTTTCATCAGAGAAATTGAAAATTTTTATGTAGTTAAGCATGTCGAACCTTGTCTTTATGTCTCTAGGACTGTGTTTTGCTTTGACTTTTCCAACCACATGGTTATAAAAATTCTGCTGCATTTTCTCCGTAACGTTTTCATAATTTTGTTTTTCACATTTGCCTCTGTAAGCATTAGGCATTTGTGTTGGTATATGGCTTGAAGTTGAAATAACTATATTTTTTCCAAATGCATAATAAATTTTCAAAACACTGTTCGTTAAATACTTGCTCTCTTTTTTACAACCAATTTGAGTTGTCACTTTAATAGTCAGCTGAGTTTCAATATTTTTCATGAGTTGTTTCTGGAATGCCTGTGCTATTCAATTGGCTCACTTGTAATTCTTGTGTAATTTTACATCTTTTTAATAACTATTATTTTAAAATACTTTTTTATATATATCTTAAGCAAGTACATTTTCTTTTTTTGATTATTGTTTTACATTTTCTTTTTCATTTCAAGTCTGAAATTGATTTTATAATGTTCTCATACATAAAATTTTGGGGGAGAGGGGTTGCCTAGGATTTTTTTTTTTTATTTAGTTTATAGGTTCATTTGGGAAGAATATGCATGTTTATAATAATGAATCTTCCTTTAAATAGCACAGTGTATCTTTTTATTCTTCTGTGTTCCTTAGATGAGTTCTATGACTTTCTTTATAAATGTCTTATTCATTTCATGTTAGGCTTATTCCTACTCAGTTTATGGTTTTTCCCTAAAATTTTATGGGATGAAATATTCTGAAAGGGTGCCCAATATCAACTTTAAGAGGAGAGTCTACCTTAGATTTTGATTTTCCTAGCTCTCTTGGCTGGCCCCCAATATATGCATAGCATGTACCATAATTAAAATGTCTCAGTAAGTTTTGGTTTGTTTCTTTCCAATTCAGTACTTGTCAATTTGCAGCTGATAGCATAATTAAATGGACCACTAGATGGCAGAACAAGTCATCTTTACTGGACTTGTATAAACATTTTTAGATAAGAAACTCTGATTCACAACCACGCTGAGAAAAATTAATTATTTTATAGTCCACAATACACCAGCATACACTAACAATAATATTGTCCTATAAAATGCCTTTAATATGAAATGGACCAATGATTTCTGCCTGCGGAATGATTGTCCTAAAAAAAACAATTGTCATGAACTATTGTACGTTATTAAATTCCTCACACAAATATATTTTTGTTCTTCTTCTAGTTCCTCTTCTTTACTCTACTGCAGAACTGTGGGTGTTCTGCAGAGTTCAAATTTGGATGTTCTGGTTTACTCTGTTCTTTTTGGTTTTCACCCTCCAAATAACATTACTCCAGGACGTTAAACATCGCCTCTGTGCCCATAACTTCCCATGGCCCTAAACTCACTTACATCCTCAAGTCTCACATTTTTAATAGTAGACCAACCTGGCCTATAGGCTACCAAGCCCTTTCCTTCCTCTGTGACACATAGGTAGCCAGCATTTACCATCCTCAATATTCTTGCAGCTAATATTTTCCAAACAAGAAGTTGTGTCCCATTACTGGGTTGCAAAATCAATTTAGTTAGTTGCATCCAGCAATATAAGAGAGAAATATAATGTGGTAGAAAAATGTCAGAGTACAATGCTATGATAAGGACAGATGTTTCTTTTGTGAGATTATTTTTGTCAGCTAAATACAAGAATACTTTAAAAAGTTCATGGAACGATTCATATTATCTTTCAAATCTACTTTTCTATGAACCACGTGAAGCACTCTCGTATATGCATCTATATGAATAAATGTACTGGGCTGTGATAAAAATGTATTTCTTACTATAGGTCACACTCAATAAAGTTTGAAAAAGAAACAAGAAATCTACTAGAATCTCTCAGATTTCATCTTGCCTAAAATAAGGGAGGATCCCAAAGCTTCACTTTCTGAAGTATACCAAGTAACCTCATACACTGTCCCCTCAGAGTCTTTGCACAAATGTTGAACTCCCACTCAATGGTTCTTGATGTATACGACCACTGAAATCTACCCAGAGGATCCCTTAAAGTCTTAGAAATCCTAGCTTCCCCAGAGCTGGTTAGCTGTCTCAAGTTCTTCCATGTCTCCTACCATAACTAGCTTCAGAGTTCCTGCATGTTATCCTTTAAGCTCTGCTATAGGCTATATCTTTGCCTGACTTTTTTGCAAGAGCAGGTCTAAACCCTCATCATGCTGAAATCCGATTGACGTACACTAACATGTCTTACTGTCTCTTAAAAGTGAACACTTGGAAACTTAATTCATCTTCTTTGTGCCACATCAGCTCATATCTTGATTCGTATTGTATTAATAATATCACATATCTATTAATTACTAGGGATTGAAATCCCAAAATGAGCATTAGACTAGATGTTGAGATCATCGACTTTGGAATTAGAAGAATTTCTCCTTGAATATCAGCTTTACTTCTTTTCTCTGTGTCTTTATGCATGTCACTTAGCATCTTTAATTCTCAGGCCTCCTCATTTATAAAATGCAATGACAATAGTACCTATGGTATAGAGCCATTGAGGTTAATGCTATAATACTTTCAAGCTCTGTGTCTTTATGCATGTCACTTAGCATCTTTAATTCTCAGGCCTCCTCATTTATAAAATGAAATGACAATAGTACCTATGGTATAGAGCCATTGAGGTTAATGCTATAATACTTTCAAGTACTTAACACAGTATCATGTAAATAGAAAGAACACAATAAAAGTTAATTATTGTTTTTAATAGCAGTAACAATCTTGAAAGAAATCAAGAGAACCTGCCTACCCTTTCACTAACTTTTGGTATGATCTCAGCACTTTTGAGCTTTTTAACCTCCGTACTACCTAGCTTAATGTCAAGTGCGTAGAATTCACTCGATAATAGGGTATAACTGTGATTAGTTTTTGATCTTAATGTTATCTAATTATTAATTTTAGTTATTTTACTAGTCTTTTAATATTATTGTTTCTAAGTACTTGTGTTTGCCTTTTATATGAGAGGATATATTCCTAAAAATGCTGTTTATACCCACCATTTTGTAGTGAAAATTGTAAGGTATTACAATTCCTTTAAAAAAAAAAGGAGAAATGTTTGTATGCTTTGCTTTTACGGAGAAGAGATTAATAAAATTATTTTTCTTCATTATAAAGTCAATGTTTCAAATGTAAAATGGGCAGAATCAAAGCTTAGATGTTGGAAAACTACCGTAAAAGTGAGTCAGTGGTCTCTTCTACCAAGTATTTCATGTATTTTGGAAAATTAAAATTATTTGGTTCCTTGACACTCTTAAGATTTTCTGACGAGAATATACCTTTAGTGCAGTAAGAAAAGACAAATGATTTTTGGAGATACTTTGTTCCCTGCTCTGTCCCTACATCTAAACCATTACCTGGCATGGTGCTCAACAATATTTATTGAAGAAATTAATAAATACATTGAAAGAATCAAATCCTGACTTTGCTGATTAATATCCTGACCTTAGTTTATTTGCAGCTGGAACTTAATTTTGCCTTTCTCTATGATCTATCTATCCTAATGAGGATACACCACCTTACAGGTCTGTCATGATGTAAAAGAACTATTTGAAAATGTATGACAGGTGGTAAGTGCATTATTAGTGTCCTCCTTCATATTATTGATGATATAATAAAACATCTATCTGAATGCCTAGGTCAGTCTTATTAATAGAGGTTTTACTGTTTGGGTAAGGTTTTACTTGTGCAGGATGAATTGTAATTAATTACTGCAGTTCAAGCATTGCACACCACTAAGTTAGCATTAGAAGGGATTTTAGAACAACCAATATTGTTGCTTTATTTTATAGATGAGGTAACTACGGCATGGAAAGGAGGAGTAACTTGCTCAAGCCCCCACAGTAAGTTCGTGGCAGCAGTGGAAGTACATTCCTCATGTCTTGATTCACAACAGGGCAAGATATTTTCTTTCTCTCTCTCTCTCCCCCTTCCTCCCCTTCTTCCTCTCTCTCTCTCCCTCTTTTTCTCTCTTTGTCTCCCGCTCCCTCCCTTCCTTTACACTACCAGGCAGCTTTCCAAAGTTAGAGTCAATCTTTGGATGAGAGGAACCCACCAGAGAAGACAGCAAGACAGCAGGCAAAGTTAAGACACAGCATCTATTAATGTTTTATTCTCATGTTAAACATCAGCTAGATACTTAGGAGGAGCTCTCTGGGGTGGCCAGAGTGGTGTCACACACATGCAGCACATGCCATCCATCCAAGCCTTTCAGGCATTGATGTGCACGAGGGGGAAACACAATAGTCA
>NW_007729632.1:129246-131184 GCF_000696425.1 Galeopterus variegatus | reverse complement strand
TTAATGTTTTATTCTCATGTTAAACATCAGCTAGATACTTAGGAGGAGCTCTCTGGGGTGGCCAGAGTGGTGTCACACACATGCAGCACATGCCATCCATCCAAGCCTTTCAGGCATTGATGTGCACGAGGGGGAAACACAATAGTCAGCAGTTAATCAGAGGGCAAATTTGCAGGATGGATGAGAAACTGGGCCTCTCTTCTGAACAACAGGATTGTGGAATCTAACTGGCTCTAGTATGTGTCACGGGGACCAGTGTTTAATAAATATTTAGCCCTTGTATTCGGTGACTGCTTAGATATTTCAATAGCTGTTTTTTCCCCCAAAGTATTTATTTACTCATGTTTATGTCCATTTTTAAACTATGTGTTCCTAGATCCTAGATAATATGTTAAAAAATGTTTTTAATACATAAAAACAGAGTTTACAATGAAATGAATAATTACCTACGTCCAATTAAAAATTTATTTTCTTGTAATCACATTGATCTTTTAATTGAAATATGCTTTTCTTACTTAACTTGCTCCTTCTTTAGATTATTTCAGAAAAATCTTGACATCTGATAAAAAGATATTTCTAAAACAAAGTAGAGAGGATTTGTTAACTCTCAAGAATTGACAGCATTTAAAAATATTAACTTTGTATTTTAAGATAATCAATAATATTTTATCTTTAATTGATTTTGAATGAATGGATAAAATCAACATCATCTTTTTGAGATTTTTTAATTTCATCAGGAACTGAAATTTGTCAGACCCAAAGAAGTAGAATTAGAAATGTCAGCCACTCATTCATTCAATCAATTGTTTATCGAGCATTTCCTATTTTCTAGGCCCATGCTAGGACATTTCTTACTGTGCCCTTGTTACAAAAAAACCCTCCATAGTAGGTATTATTATCCCCATAATCCAGATGAGTAAACTGAGGTTTAAAGAGGTCCGGGTCATGTAAGGAGTAAGAAGCAAGGCTGGGATACAAGTCCAGGGTATTTTGGACTTCTTTCATTGTCCATGAAGTCTGAATAAACTAACAATATTTCGCATTTGTTTAGCAGTGACCATGTGCTAGACATCATTACAGATATTTTCTGTTTTTCTCACACCACCTCACACACAGGTAGATTTTATTACAGTGAAACAGAATTTCAGAAAGCTCATATTTACTTAGTATGGAGAGATTTTGATATTTGAATCTCAGTCTGTTTGATCCTAAATTTCGTACTTTCTAGGGGCTTTTAATCAGGAGTATGGGGATAGAATTCACAGGGTCCATTAACCTGGATTAGGAAAAAACTGTGCTTTCTTATACTAATGTTATACTTATACATTTAATAATTACATATTTTAAACTAATCCTTAACTTAAATTTAACATTCTTCACTATGAATGATGGCCAAAAAAAAAAAAAAAAGAAAAAGAAAAAGAAAAAAAGAAAAGAAAGAAAAGAAAAGAAAAATCACAATAGTACTGGAGGTCCAAGGCATCCAAAGATGTCCACCATGTAAAAAAGGTTAAGATTCAGAAACTCTTTAACTCTTCTAAAACTACCTTAAAAATAAATAAATAAATAAATCCCTACAGGTGCTTGGCACTGGGGGTTCATAAATCAACTGAGAAAAACTAGCCTTAGTGAAGTCAGAGACTTGTGAAGGAAATAGACGTGTGAACATCAGTTATAAATATCGCACTTAAAGGGCAGCGTAGAGGTGGTGGGACAAAAGAACATTACCAGTGATACTCCAGACAACATCTCAGAAATAGGGGCCACCAGCAAACATTCCTTGGAAGAAGGGCTCCTTGAGCTACATCTTCAAGAAAAGTAGGAGCTCACCTCGCAGGCATAGTTCAGGGGCTGAGGGAGAATTCTGGATAAAAAGAACAATTTGTGCAAAAGCACTGAAATGAGTGGTGAGGTGCATTTGGAGAACTCAAAGCAGGT
>NW_007729632.1:126883-128004 GCF_000696425.1 Galeopterus variegatus | reverse complement strand
AAAAAAAATGACGTTTTCCAATGGGTTGGTACTAATAGGGACCAGAGATAAAATTTATTACAATAACAGTCATTGGACTCTTTCAATGTGTCAGTACTATGTTAAACATGTTACAAACATTAGCTCATATTTTCCTCAAAGTAATTCCTAGTTGTAGAAATTATTTTTCCTGTTTAACTGATTAGAAGGCTATGGTAGTGAGGTTACGTGGTTTCTCAGGCTTCATCTACAGCCCACCTGTATAGGAGCCGAGTTTTATACCTGGGCCTGGCTGACTCCAAAGCCCATGATCTATAAAGAGGCAGTTTTATTTAGTAGAAAGAGTACCTTGCAGACAGTCTGCATCTAACCTCTCCCTCTGCCACTTATTTACTGTGAAATCTGTGTATAGTCATTTAATCTTGTCTGTTGGCTTCCTTATATGCAAAATGGGATTAATAATAATTTTATTTACTACATAGATCTGTTGTGGAAGTCAAATGAACTCATATATATTGCTTTTTAATGTCAAGTTCTATGTAAAATCAGTTGCTGTTTTGTTTCTTTCAAAGCCTCAGTTTTCTCATTTATAAATTTGGGATAATACTGGTACTGCATTCTTCACATGGATGTTGGAAGAAACAACCAAGATGAGCTATGGGGAAGCACTTTATAAACTATGAAGTGCTGTACAAATGATGTTACAAGCAAGCAATCACCTTATAATTCTAATATGCTGTAAGGGATTATAGTGATTACTGTCAATTCCTCTGAGACTAGTAACATGTATCACTATTTAATATTCTTTCACTTGTATTAGGTTCCTTCAATTGCAGTGGCATATATTTTCCAAGTAACTTGGTGTAGAATTTTCTCCTAGCTGGCTTTCCCCCTCCCATCCCCTCTGCTACTATAAAACAAGATGACGCCATAATGAAAGAAGCAGCATGTTCTTTGAATGACCTACCGAAGTCAGAGCCTAATGTATTACATATCGTAAGATCTGCACATGCATTAATACTATAAAAGAGGTTTTTGTGAGAGAGACAAATACAAACACCATGAGGTCACTTCTTCCAGAGTATAACAGGATACAGACTCTTGGAAGAAAATAGTGTAAATGTCCTCTTGGAAAATTTTGT
>NW_007729632.1:125841-126526 GCF_000696425.1 Galeopterus variegatus | reverse complement strand
TTTTTTTTTTTTCTTTTCTCTCTATCTTTTCAAGTAGTTCTATTTCCAGAGAAAGGAGAAAAAGCTGGGAGGAACTTTCAGTTACTAATGATTTCCAGTGTCATCTTCTGCTCTTAAGGCCACAGTCTGTTTGCAAAGAGAGCGGTGTAATCGGTCCAGAAATCAATCTAGGTCCCAGCCCCAATATCCCAGCTGGGTGAATAGTTCAATTTTTCAGCTATCTTCATCTGCCAAAGAGGGTAGTATGGCATGCAGTTAAAGAAACTCAGAAGTGGAAATCAGGAGACCCAGGCTCTATTAAATAACTCTACAAATGATTGTAGTGTGACAAAATAAGTACTTTTAATAGTGTTTAAGTTCCTGGCAGCACTTGGGGTCGGTGCTCCGTAAATAGTTGTGAAATGAATAAATGAAAAATATGTTTAGATATATAAAATATTCAGTAAATAGTTAGAAACATTTTAATGGAGGCATTCTGATCAGTCTACTTCTAGACTGCTGGCGGTGCTGGCGGAATTATGTAACCCATCATTGGAACAGAGGGACGGCTTCAGGCAAAATGTAGGAACTGGTAGTTGAACTCAGGTCTGTTGCCTCCACTAAACTATGCTTTCTCCTGTGACAAGTGGGGCTCTCTGAGCCCCAGTTTCTCCATCTATGAATTAAATAGTTGGACTAGATAATC
>NW_007729632.1:123001-125503 GCF_000696425.1 Galeopterus variegatus | reverse complement strand
AGTGGGGCTCTCTGAGCCCCAGTTTCTCCATCTATGAATTAAATAGTTGGACTAGATAATCGCTAAGAATACTTCCAGCTCTGTAGTTCTGCATCTATCATGCAGCCCATAATGATTTAAGAACCCTCAATTTAGAATTTTTAGTAACCCTCAAAACTAAGTTCACATTCCATTAAGAAGATATTCCTCTTACAGACAATAGTGCCATATTTCCTTTGGTGTGTTACTTAAAGTTTTGGCTGCTTGGTTAACTATCAACTTTATATCCAGAAATACTAAATGTTCATTTGAGAGACCTTTTACTCTCATCCAGTTATCTAGATCATTAATTTTCTTTCATTAAAAGCCTCAGAGACTGTCATTGTTGGTCTTAAGTCTTTTCTTTAGACCAATAGTTTTCATTCATGACTGCACATTAATGTCACCTGTGCAGCTTTTAAAACATAAGAATGTCCAGGCTGCATTCTCTGAGATTCTGACTTAATTGGGATGTAGTTCCAGCATCATTGGTTCTTTTCTTTTTAAAGCTATTCAGGTGATTCTACTGCACAGTCAGGGTTGAGAACTACTACTCAAGCAGTGCTTCTTTAATTTTAGTTTTCAAATGAGCCAGCTAGGGGTCTTGTTAAAATAAGGATTCTACCAAGGCCCAGGATTTGATCCCTGTACTGCCCAGCCAGCAAAAAAAAAAAAAAAAAAAAAAGGAAACTGGGCCCTTTTTTTTTGAAAAAAAAAAAAAAAAAAAAGGGAACTGGGCCCTTTTTTTTTGAAAAAAAAAAAAAAAAAAAAAAGTGAACTGAGCACTTTCTTGTTGATAATAATAATAATAAAAAAGATTCTGAGTCAGTAGGTCTGGAGCAGGTCTGGGATTCTATATTTCCAATAAACTCCTGGGTGGTGCTGATGCTCTGACCTTTGTCCCTAGAAGTATGGCCCATAGAACAACATCATCTGAGAAGATGTCAGAATGCAGAAGCTCAGGCACATCTTGGAACTACTGGATTAATCAGGGTTCAAGAATTTGTTCATCAGATTATGAAGGCTGACATGTCCCAAGATATGCAGTTGGCAAGCTGGAGACCAAGGAGAACCAATGGTCTAGTTCCAGTGTGAAAACCTGCAGGCTCTAGACCCAGGAAGAGTTGATGTTTCCATTTGAGTCTGAAGGCAGGAATAAACTGATATATCCCCATTCAAGGCAGACAGGCAGAAGGAAATTTCCTCTTACTTGTGGAGAGTCAGCCTTTTTGTTCTATTGAAGTCTTCAACTTCTTGGATGAGGCCCACCCACATTAGAGAGAGCGATTTGCTTTACTCAGTCTATTGATTCAAATGTTAATCTCATCCAGGAACACCCTCACAGGCACACCAGAATAATGCTTCATCAAATGTCTGGGCACCCTGTAGCCTAGTCAAGTTGACACATAAAATGGACCATTACACCTAAGAATCAAAATATGTGTATTAACATATTATATACACAAAGACATTTAATACACATAACGATTCTCAAACTTTTTGATCTCTCAAGCCCTTTACACTCTTAAAAACATTGAGGATCCCAAAGTGCTATTGTTTATGTGAGTTATATCTGTGGTTATCTCCTGTATTAGAAATGAGAACTGGAGACTTTCAAAATCATTTATGTATTAATTCATTTAACATAACAATAATAAACCAATTACATATTAACATAAATCACATACTTTTATGAAAAAATTACTGTATTTTAATAAAACAAAAAATTGTGAGAAGCGTGGCATTGCTATAGATTTTTGCAAATCTCCTTTAGTCTGGTTTAATAGAAAACAGCTGGATGCTCAGGCTGTCTTCTGAATTCAATCTGCTACAATATTGCTGATCATGCAGACTCTGCAAAACTCCGCTCTAATAAGATGATGAGAGTGAAAAAGGCAAGTAGCATCTTAATATTATTACAAAAATGTTTTAACTTTGAATAGTCCCTGAAAATGTCACAGGGAACTTCAAGGGTCCCTGAATCACTTTGAGAATGCTGCTCTAAAGTTTAGAATCTATATAACTCCTTCTAAAAAAGGCAACTTCAGATTTCACCAGAAAATTTGGCACAATCCTATTGAAATTTGGGGCAATTAAAGCACTTTCTGAAAGAAGCCAGCCCTTTTTTTCCACCAGTAAATTACACGGTACTGCCAGCAATTTCAAAGACCAATGCTTACAATGCTGGTCTTGAAAGTTTGCTAGCCCCGCAGTGTAGACAAATGTTTCTCAACCTCAGCACTATTGACATTTGGGGTTCAATAATTCATTGCCATGTAATTCTTTGTGTCAAATAATTCTTTGTTGTCCTGTACACCGTAGGATGTTTAGCAGCATCCTTGACCTCTGCCCTTTAGATGCCAATCCCCATTGCCTATTGTAACAACCATAAATGTCTCCATAAAAACTCATAAGTGACAAAGTTTGGCCTAACTCCAGAGGCTAGGGGCTTTCTATAGCCCTCCTTTCCTCTCTCCCTTCCTT
>NW_007729632.1:120906-122423 GCF_000696425.1 Galeopterus variegatus | reverse complement strand
GTCATGTAATTCTTTGTGTCAAATAATTCTTTGTTGTCCTGTACACCGTAGGATGTTTAGCAGCATCCTTGACCTCTGCCCTTTAGATGCCAATCCCCATTGCCTATTGTAACAACCATAAATGTCTCCATAAAAACTCATAAGTGACAAAGTTTGGCCTAACTCCAGAGGCTAGGGGCTTTCTATAGCCCTCCTTTCCTCTCTCCCTTCCTTCCCTTCTTCCTTCTCTTCTTCCTTCTCTTCCTCCCCATCACCCTATACCCCCCTGCCCCCCTCCCTCCCACCCTCCCTCTCTCTCTCTTTCTCTCTGCCTTTCTTTCATTCACCACATACACATGGTTACCATGCACCTGGAGATATGTATGGTACTGGTAGACAGTAGGGAGGTTAGATGCAGTATGTGCCCTCCATTGGTGCTTTCACTCTAACAGCAAAGACAGAAAATTAAACAAATAATAAAGTGTCTCAATGGCTACAATAGAGAAATCACAGTACCACAGGATCCCATGGCAAGGCCATTTACTTCAGTTTCAAAAAGGGAGGTCAGAAAAGGCACCCTCCAGGAAGTGATATAAGCTAAGACTTTAATGATGAGTAGGAATTACAAAAAGAGGAATAAATGTTCTAGTAGGAGGAAATAGATATAAGAATGTCTTTCTATTTCCTGCTGTTCTTAAGTCTGAATTATTTTATTTTATTTATTTTTAATCCCACTGATATTTATATCCATTTATAATATATGACTTGATTAAACTAGATGATGTGTGCTTGTATTTATTAAAAATACCTTTCCCTGACCTTCACTTAAATTGTATCAGTAGAGACAGTATGGCGTGGTATAGCTTTGAAGCCTAGATTCCAGTCTCAGATCTATAACTTTCTGGCAATATGGCATTTCTCTCCCATGTTTTCATCT
Source organism: Galeopterus variegatus (assembly GCF_000696425.1). Lineage (NCBI taxonomy): Eukaryota > Metazoa > Chordata > Mammalia > Dermoptera > Cynocephalidae > Galeopterus > Galeopterus variegatus. The sequence continues at coordinate 121,507 of NW_007729632.1, read as the reverse complement.
TTTTAATTTATAAAATGGGAGTGGGATGCTGTAAAACCCATGGACATGTTTGTGAAAATGTTGGCTCTTATTAAAAACCAGACAATTATTCTGCCAAGTCAAAGGATCAGCCATGAGTAAGACATGAAATATGAACACGAAAGTCATGTTTGCAAAAACTAGATAATCCATATTAATTGGAGCCTTAGGATCTGATGGAAGATGGGACTGACAATAGAGTTCAAACTGTATGATGGTGGGTCTCAAATATCAAAGGGAAGAGTTTCTACTAAATTTAATAAATTTAGTAGTCAATTCATCTCATTGTGGATTATCACTCTTCATTGCTTTATACCAGAGTAAGAGCCAATATTCTCTTTGCATTTGGCAGTATCATTGAAGCCTTTATAAATACTGATATATTGTATGCTGTCATTTTCACAACTGGTTCAAAAGCAGTTTAAATATTTTTGCTATTTCCAAGTATGCCTGATTTGAAGTTGGGCTCCAAAAAGCAGAAGTAATAATATGAGTATTTTCAGGGTACAGAAAGAGAAAAACAAATATTAGTCTCAGTTTATAAATATCTTTGAATTTTCCAGACTCTTAAAGTAGTTCTCCA
>NW_007729632.1:119765-120716 GCF_000696425.1 Galeopterus variegatus | reverse complement strand
AGCAGTTTAAATATTTTTGCTATTTCCAAGTATGCCTGATTTGAAGTTGGGCTCCAAAAAGCTATTTAGAAGAAGTAATAATATGAGTATTTTCAGGGTACAGAAAGAGAAAAACAAATATTAGTCTCAGTTTATAAATATCTTTGAATTTTCCAGACTCTTAAAGTAGTTCTCCAACCCAAAAGCTTGCATATGCATGCGGAAGAGGGAGAATGGTCACAACAGCTGGAGGGATTCTTTGTGGACCAAAGAATGTGACCTTAGTGAGGTTTCACTGATGTGGCACATGGCCGAGGTAAATGCCAGTATTTGAGAAGTATTTGTGAATCCAGAGTCTCTGGAAAAAGNATGGCCGAGGTAAATGCCAGTATTTGAGAAGTATTTGTGAATCCAGAGTCTCTGGAAAAAGGACTTCTAGAGGCCTTTGAGTATTCTGGTTGCAGACACAGCTAGAGGATTCCATGGAGAAGACCTATTGAAAAAAATGCACAGTCTAGGAGAGAGACATTGCCAAAAATTATGGAATAGTTCCAAGAGATCTTCTTGAGGAGAGGAGGAAGGTATCTAATGTTACATAAAGGGCCTGAGTCCTGGAGGCAGAAGACATGGTGCTGATGCCGAGTTTGAAACTTCTAGCTGAAATCTTCTACAAGTCACTTCACCACTCTGAGACTCAGTTTCATCATCTGTAAAATGGGAATAAAGTTAGAGCCTCATTCATAAGGTCTTTGTGAGAAAGAAATATTATATCTTAAAGGACTTTGATAAATATTAAGGCATTACACAAAATATAATAAATAAAATATAGGTTGCAGATCAGAAAATTCAACAGAAAACGTTATTAAAATTGGGAGACAATTTTGTTTTAACTTTTTAACAGTAGATATGTATTTGTGATGCATGGAGCACATTGTTTTTTTAGGCTCCAAGCTACCCAAATTTTGTCTTAAA
>NW_007729632.1:83682-119270 GCF_000696425.1 Galeopterus variegatus | reverse complement strand
TAGCCTGGTTTAGAATTTGGAATTCTCTTTTTTACGGGAGAAGGAAAGAGACTAGAATTCATAAAGTATTTAAGATTAACTTACAAAAGACCTTTCTGTTTCAGGGACATGCACTCATTCCTGCATCTTCCTTTGCTGTGAAGTGAGTTTCTGGGACAATCAGCATATAGGGCCATAATATTTTCCATCTAGAAGCTAAATGTCTGGGAATGGATCTTCTGAGACAAATGGTATGAGACATTTTCTAAAGTTTTACACACATAGTCAAATTGCTCACTAGAAAGCTGTGCCTATTTTTAATTCTCCTCAGCAGTCTTAAAGGACATCTGTCTCCTCATTGCCTTGTCAACATGGGGTATTAAAACTTTCAACTGTAAAAAACCTACTGGAGTACAAGCAGTATCTAACTGTTGTATTTTGTATTTCTTTAAAAATAAGTAAACAGGGCCGAGCCTGTGGCGCACTTGGGAGAGTGCAGCGCTGGGAGCGCAGCAGCGCTCCCGTCGCGGGTTAGGATCCTACATAGGGATGACCGGTTCGCTCACAGCACTCACTGGCTGAGCACGGTGCGGCCGGTCTCAAAAAGGACAAAAGGGAAAAAAAGTAAACAAATTTTCGGTCCTGAAAATTTTGCTCAATATTTTGAATAATATTTGATCAATGGTTAATCATTTTTCTAAGATATTTACAATTCTTTCTTCACTTCCTTCAAAATGGTATGAAAATGCCTATTTTAGTGCATTCTGAGTTTTTTAACCTATGCCTCTAATTTTAAAAGGAAAATCTCATATAAAAAGAGGTTTAATTTCTTTCATCAGTAGGTACTTAAATAAAATTTGGATAAACATTTTAAAAAATTAACTTACAAGAAAAAGAAAGAGAGAATTAGATTATCTGTGGAATCAATTAATGTCTGGGGTAGGTAAGGTGAAAGTAAAGATAGAAAGGTCAAGCTGTATTTAAGTCAGAACTGTTTTTAAACCAAAATACAAATTATACAGTAATACATGAAGCAGAATTTAGAATATACAAAAAGCAGAATAAGGAGAAAAAAATAAAAGTGATCATACACAACTAATTCCTTGGCCCAGTAAAAGAAAGTTACAGGATTCCAGTACTAAATTCCAGGACCGTTCCTCCTTTCAAGACCTGGTGCCAAGCTGTTTTTCTCTCCAGCACTTGACTCTTGAATTCATTTCCTTGATGTGGACTTCCTACTTCCCTTTGGACTTGGCATGGATTCCCTGGCTTTGAACCATTTTGAACATTGAAGACTTTGGCCCATACTCACCCTTCCAGTGCATTGCTTTTGGATCCCTCGGGTAATAAATATTCTTTGGATCATAACCTTGCCCTTATTTCAGACCACAGAGTCGTTGTGCAGCACTCACGCTGGGGTGCTGCAAGGGAGTATTTGGATAGTTTGGGTAAAAGTAATAGTGATGAGCAATGACATGGGCCTTGTTGCTGGAAAAGATTATCTGAGCTTTGCATCTTTCTTTTCAGTAGTACTCATACATATAGATAGCAATGACTCTTAATATTACTTATTGTTTCTCATAATCTCCAGGCATACCTTGTGTCTTTATTACATGCTATTCTGATGCATACAAAGGCTTTCCAACACCCATTTTCTCAACCTGATTCTTCAAGACATAGCTCAAATGTCACCTTCTTTACAAAGCCATCCTTGATTTGCCCAGGCAACTGTTCTTTGTCCTTAGGCAGATGCTTGAAGAAATGAACAGCAAGTGCCATATGTTTTGTAATGTTTCCAGTTAAATATGCATCTCCACAGCCATAGCATGCATTCCCTCTCCTTCCTCAAACCTTGCAAACTGCCCTGCATTCAGTAAGCACTAAGTAAATCCTTCCTAAATAAATGTTTAATCATGCCAGTGAGAAAAGCAAAACAAGAACCATCACCTCCATTTCATAGTACAGACGAGGTAATTGAGGTATAAATGACAAAGAGCCCTGCCAAGGGTCACCCAGCTAGGCAGTGACAAAGCAGGGACTCGAGTCCACATTCTCTGAAACTGATCAGAGGATTCTGTACCTTTAAAACATCACCTCCAAATCAGAATAGGATAATAGACACAGCAGAACAGTTATAGAGAACCAGTAGCCAAAAGCTTAGGTATACAGCAGCAAAGCAAAGTTTTCTAAGGTTAACATGTTACTTATTATATTCTCCCTAAGCTAAGGATGAGATGGTAAACAGTCAATTTACAAAATTCAGGATTTGTGGCTTCAAAGAAGTTCCAGAATGGTGAAAAGCTTCACAGATTAGGAATCATTTTGTCTTTTCTTCTTTTTTTTTTTTATGTTTTGCAGGTCTGTGTTGGCTAATATACCCTCGACCAGAAAAGCAAAATGGTGTTAAAGACCAAGATACACAAAATGGTGCCTGAGAAAGTTTCCCGGAAAACCCCCACCCAGAAAAATCCCCTAGCTTCCACATCACCTTCCCGCGTGAACAATTTTGTGTGCAATTTTACCCACCTATGAGAAAGTCCCAGCTCAGCTTAAACCCCACTCACTTCCCTTCCCTTCCTTCTTAGCCAATAGGAACAGTCCAGCTCAGCCTGACTGGATATGAAAGGCCCACCCGCCTCTCCCTGCTGCTGCTCGCACTTTCGAGAGGGCAGCGCGCTTGTTCGTTTTGCCTGCCTAATACACTTCGGTTGAGTCCCTGTCTCCTGGTGTGTCTTATTTCGCACTCGGTTCCGGGTTTTTCCTTTCAGTCCATAGTTATGCATTTACACTGCCTGCCTAATACACTTCGGTTGAGTCCCTGTCTCCTGGTGTGTCTTATTTCGCACTCGGTCCCGGGTTTTTCCTTTCAGTCCGTAGTTATGCATTTACAGTCATGTTTAATTTTTAGAATGCTTTATATTTATTTTAGCTGAATAGTCCTTAGGGCAGCTGTGTACAATAAGTTAATATTTCTCCCACTTCACACGATAAAAAGTCAAAATAGACAGGTTATAGAGCAATGTAAGCGCAGGGTCTCAGGTCTTAAGTCCTTTTCTTGGCTCACTGAACCAGATAGTGAAAAAGCCATTCTATCTCTAAGCCTCGCCTTCAATCCAGAGTGCCCAGCAGACCCTTGCCCTGTGCAAGAGAGCCTGTTTATTCAGAAATATAGTGGAACACTCAGAGCAGAACTGGTAGTCTCACAGTGTGCCTTTGAAGAGCAACAGACTTCCAGCTTTCAAAAAATATCCCCACCTTGGGGTTAAAGCAAGCCACTTCATCATGATTCTGTCAACTACTGCTATCCACCTGCTGGGTCCCCACCTCACTGTAACTCTTGAATTCCCTACCTCAGTGAACCCCTACCCACTGTTTGTCCAAGGCTGCACCTCAGTACCATCTTAGACTAGTTTTCCCATCCCACATCCAGTATAACAGCAAGCCTGTTGCTTAGTACTTACCCTCTGGAATCCATCCTTCTTCCTTCCCTGCTGCAACTTGGTTCAGGTCAACATACTTCTATTTGGCCTGCCTGCCTCAAGTCCTACCCCATTCCAAGCAGTTATACACAGTCAAGCACACTACTCTTCTAAACAGAAAGTAGACTGTGGCTATTTCGCTGCTTTAAAACTCTTCAGATTTTTTTTTTTTTGGCTGAATCCCTCCCACCCCAACCCCACACCACTGATCTTTTTCACTCTTTCTCTGGGACAAAGTTCAAGAACCTCAATGCAGTTTAATGTGGCTTAAGCGACTTTTAATTCCCCTGTGTCTCACCACCCCCATCTCTCTTCTGTATTCTCTGTTCCGTCCAACTTACGGTTCCATAAAGGAACCTTGCTGCTGTTCCCACCCTGTTCTCTGGCCTGTGTAAATGCAGTTTTCAATACTTGTAGCATCCTTTTACCACTCCATCCCTTCTCCTTGTACCCTCATTCTGGATAATTCCAACTTGTGCCATTGACCACAGCTAACAAACCAATTCTTTCAGGAAGTCTCCCCAGGCTTTGTAAACTGCATTAAGGCTCATTTACTGGCCTGGTTGACAGCTGGTATTTACACCTAGTAATATAAATGGAATTATTTTAAAATTCTCATCATGAAGAAATAACTTTTTGTGATGACAAATATGCTAATTACCCTGATTTGATCATCACACTTTGTACACATGTATTGAAATATGACTCTGTACCCCATAAGTATGTACAATCAATATATGCCAAATAAATAAATAGCACATTTATTGTGTTTCCTCCATCATAGTCAGCAATTTGAGTGCAGATACTGTGCCTTTTAATTATTTGTGTAGTGCCACAGTAATTAGCATAATTATTACACATAGTGGGACCTCAATAAATATTAGTTAAAAGGATAAATGATCCAACTAGTGAAAAAAGGATTGATATCAAAGAGGTCCCCATAAATTAGGAGGATTAACACACTAACACCTCCCTAGCACTTGCCTAACACACATCAGTACTACAATATAAGGAAGTTTGATGATATTGTGTGTTTATTTACTCCAACCTCAGCAAGTGTTTATTTTTGATATTTTTCATTGGGATTGGAGCAAAACACCACAGTTGGAGCTGTGATAAGCAGAGCAGCTTAAAAAAATTTTTTGCATTTGGGCTTTATCCTGGCTTTATCTTAAGATTTTGTCAACCAGCGGAACCCCTGGCCTAAGTGTTTTGGCACTGGTTAAACAACCACATTTTTATTAAATGAAAAATGAGTCAGCATCTCCCCCGGGTCTATAAATTAGTTCCCGGTAATGGTTTATGGTTGTGCTTCTCAAACTTTGGCATGCATAAGAATTCTGGAGAAGCATGGAGGTTTTCCAGTTTCCACCTTCAATGATAATTGGGATAAGTCTCAAGAATTTGCATTTCTAACAAGCTCCCAAGTGAGGCTGATGCTAGCAGCTTAAAGACCATACTTTGAGTAGCACTGATTTAGGCAACAATCAGCGATTACTTATTGAGAGTTTGCTGTGTGAGAGAAACAGAAATATCTCACCAAAAGAGTGTCCAATCAATTCCACAAATACTGAATGCCTACTTGCCACCAAGTGCTAGCTTACACACCAGGGTTCAGAGATGAATCAGAAGCCATCTCTTCTTTCCAAGGGCTCCAGGTACAGTGACTGAAACTGACACCAGTAACTCAGATTGTGATACAGGTTGTTGAGATAAGTAACTTGTCTCCACTAAAGCATGTGATGAACATGAATAGGAATGGGACTTCAGACCAGATAATGAAAGGCTTTGAATCTCATTTTAAGGAATTTGTATGCACTTTAGTGTGCTGTGGGAAGAACAAGATTTTATGAAAAGGAAAATGATATTGACAGTTTGTTAGGATACTGATAGCAATTCGCATGGCTGTATGGATGGGCTGAGAATGGAGACAAGGAGACCGGTGAGGAGGTGATTGCTATTTTTCCAGCAAAAGGTACTGTAGTGCTAGGGCTAGGGTCTGGTGCTCACAGACCCCTCAAGTCCATTTGCAAACCCTTCACATGCAGGTCTATGACCTAAGTAACCAGCAAAAAGTTACTTGGAACCTTGGTTGAAGAAGGAATAGTCTTTATTCAGCACACACACGTCTAGGAGCTAGGCAGTACAAAGGAGAAACTCAGAAACTCAAATGCTACAGGAAAAGTCCACTGAAAAACTGAGTAAACATGCTCTATTTTTAGACTTGAGCTCTGCCAGCCAGCTTCTGCTTCACAAACTAAAGAACACAGAATAGTAATAAAACTAAAAAGATACATTGGTGCACATGCACACTAACTCCCCCCACACACAACTTGTTTACAGGAAATGTGCTGCTCGACCCCCAACCAAACCTGAGCCGAGGGAGCCCGACTAAATTATCCTATTTTCCCCACAAGCAGTAAGAGCATAAAGTGGGAAGTGGCAGTTAAGTTACAGTTTTAATACAAATACATAGTCCCCTTCAGACATAGCAGTAGAACTTCTGGGGTGTTCCTACTCCTCAGTTAATATTTGAGACCCTATAAAATCCTTATCAATAAATTTGTTGGCTCTTTCTAATGTTGAAACAAAGGGAGGAATCGAGTCTGTTCTTTTTGCTAATATATTCCCGGCACATAATAATGTTCCTGGCACATAGTAGGTGCTAAATAAATATATATCAATTGATGGCTAAGCTGGAAAAGGCCATAGATGTTATCTAATCTTATCCCTTCATTATTCATAAACAGGAGTACTGAGGCCAAAAACAGAGGAATTGACTAAAATCATACATCTGGTTACCAGTAAAACTAGGACTAGAACCCACATGTCTTGACCTCCAGTTCAGCGCTTTTTAACATCGCACCAAGCTGTGTTGCCAGGCTATTTTTGCATTTGGGGTAATGAGCTACTTCTGCATGACCTCATTGTTTTCTGTTTGTCTGCCACAAGCTGTGGTCTGGCAGACAACAACTCATTTAAGTCATCTTCTTCCAGCCAATGGCATCCTTGACTAAGACAATAAAGTGTTTTTCTCCAGTCCTTATTCTACTTCAAATGGTTTGTTTTTCTCTACTCTGTATTCCACTACAAGTGGATCACAACTTAATTCCACAAGCCTTTCAAATGGAGAAAATAAAATGGTTTAACAAGCAGGAACTGCTAAGAGATAATAAATCCTCAAACCACATCTTCAGTTGAAAAATGTATCACATGGAAAATACGCCAGGGTCTCTTGGCCAAACCTTGTAAAATGTCTCTCTGCTGAGGATGTTCCTGGCTGTGTCCCCAGTAAAGTTCCTCAATAAAGGCATTGTCCTGGCCTCAAAATGTGTGTCCTGGAGAAAATAAAGAGGAAGGGAGCAGTAGTGCTGGAAATTCTAAAGAGACATTGGACAGATTTCTATCATTTACACTTTCCCATCTGTTCAATGTCTTGGTTATATATACATGCTTTGGTTATATATGTATATATGCTTCACAGTAAGTCAGACCTTCTTGTATCTGAGACAATAAAGAGCACTGGCTTATAATTCCAAAGCCATAGATGTTGGTCACTACTACTAACAGGGTGTGTGGCCTCAAAGCCACTTCAACTCTCTGAGTTAATCTCTTCATATGAAAAAGAAAACATTAATACTTCACTGATTCATTAAGAGCCTTTAGGAAGAAAATGTATGTAAAAGTACTCAGAAATTCTGACACAGCCAGGTTCCTAAGCATTTACTAAGAAAATTCAATAACCACCTGGATCATTTCTGCATAGTTTTATAGCCATATTGTAGGTGGGAGATCCTTATTAGTAACATGTCCGAGGCTATCTACAGCCACTGGCTCATTTGTTTATATTTCCTTCAAATACGATAACTTGTATTTATTGAGTGCTTATCAAATACTAAGCATTTGAAATGTATGAATGTTAACACTTAAACAACCAGGAAACGTAGAGATTATCTTCATTTAACAGATGAGGAAGACAGAGGTAATTTACCTTGCTCAAACTCAAAAACTCAAAAAGTTGTAGTGCAGAAATTCGAACATAATGTGTCTAATTATGAAGTCTATTATCTTTCTTATACTACGTGAGTGTCAGCCTAAACCCTGCATTTCATTTATGATCAGACAAATTTGGGGTGTTTTAATTTTTCAAGGAGAGAATCAACTTACTGAGCTATCTGGATGAGAGAAAAAAAATTACATACTAAAACTTTTAACTATTTTTAGTGATCATAATGTGAGTTACAGTATTGATGTGGATTTCTTAGACAGTACGATGTATAATATGGAATAAAGCAAATGCATAATAATGTTATATTCTCATTATATCATCTTTGATGTTTTTGAGATGTCTTTAACATACCAAGATTTTTGATATATACCAAGATAAAGATTAAGATTGAAGGGATTAAGTGAAAATTCCAGAGTCCTGAATTTTAATTGAAAGTATCAATATGAACTCATGAGGTGTTTTACCTTAAAATAAATAAATATAAGTGTATGTGTAATAGATATAAATATATATATATTTTCTTTTCTTGTGTTGTCCTTGTCTGGATTTAATAACAGGATAATTCTGGATTGATAGTAAAAGTTGGAAAATGTCCCTCCTTTTGAATTTTCTCTAAGATTTTGTTTAGAATTCATATTATTTCTTCCTTAAGTGTTTGGTAGAAATCACCAATAAAGCCATCTGGGATAGACTTTTGTTTATGGGAAGATTTTTTTTCTTTTTTTCTTTTTTTTTACTATAATTTAATTTATTTTTTACGTCATAGAAGGCTATTTAGATATCTATTTTTTTCTCATGTAAGTTTTACTAGTTTGTGTCTTTCCAGAAATGTTTCTGTTTCATCTATGTTATCCAAAGTAGGATCATATAGGTGTTCATTCCTTTTTTATTCTTTTATTGTATATAGAATCTGTAGTAATTTCATCTCTCTCATTCCTGATATTGGTAATTTGTTTCTTCTTCTTTTTTTTTTCTTGCTATGTCTGGCTAGATAGTTATAAATTTTATTGATATAAAAAAAACCAGCTTTACTTTCATTAATTTTTATTATTGTTTTCTGCTATTTATTTCTTTAACTTCTTCTGTGATCTTTACTATTCAAATTTTTTTCTGCTTTATTTGGGTTAAATATATTGTACTTTATAAAGTTTCTTACAGTGGAAGTTGAAGTCATTGATTTAAGTCTTTTCTTCTTTGCTGATTAGGTGTTTAGTGTTATAAAATTCCCTTTAAGTATTGCTTTAGTTGCATCCTACAAATTTTGAGGATATCTTTATTTTCATTCAATTTAAAATACTTTCTAATTTCCCTTTTGAAATATCTTTTGACCCATAGGTTATGTAGATGCATATTTAGTTTCCAAATATGAGGGGGTTTTCCAGATAGTAATCAGATTGTCACTGATTATTTTCTTTTTTTTTTTTTTTTTTCCCTTTTTTTTTTGTCTTTTTTTCGTGTCCGGCAACAGATTGCAACCCTCAGTGTCACGCCCATACCGGACTGGGACCGGCAACGGGATCGCAACCCTCGGCGCTGCGTCCGCACCTCACTCAGCCAGTGAGCGGGAACCGGTCTGTATGTAGGATCCGAACCCTTGGCGGGAGTGCCACTGCGCTCCCAAGCGGTGCACTGTAGCAGTGCGCCACCGGGCCAGCCCCATCACTGATTATTTTCTAATTTAGGTCCATTGTGGTCAGATAATATACACTATATGACTTGAATTCTTTTACATTTATTGAGATTCATTTTATGGGGCAGAATATGCTCTATCTTGGTAAATTCTTTTATGTACACTTAAAAATAATGTGGATTCTGACCTTGTCAGGTAAAGTATTATATAAATGTTAATTAGGTCAAGTTGGTTGATAGTGTTCAAGTCCTCTAAATGCTTACTGATTTTTTGTCTATTTGTTTGATCAATCACTAAGAGAGGATTATTAAGATCTTTGTGAATTTGTCTATTTTCCCTTGCATTTCTGTCAGTTTTTTTTTTTCCTTGTTTCATTTTGTAGCTCTGTCATTAGGTGCATAAATCTGTATCACTGGTATGTTCTCTTGAGTAATTGAACCCCTTTATCATTATGAAATGCTCTTCATTGTCCCTGGTAATGTTCTTTGCTCTGAAATCTACTTGGTCTGATTTTAATATAGCCATTACAGCTTTCTTCAGATTAGTATTAAAATTTATTTCTTTTTCTATCATTTTCTTTTTAACTTGTGTCTGTATATTTAAAGTGGGTTTTTTTTAGATAGCATATAGTTGGCACTTGCTTTTTTTGTTCAACTTGACAATCTTTGTCTTTTAATTAGGGTTTTTGGACCAATGACGTTTAATGTACTTATTGATATGTTTAGACTTAAATCTTCCATTTTGTCTTTTGCATCCTATTTGTCTCATCTATTCTTTGTTTCCTTCCTCTCCCTTTCTTCCTTCTTTTGGTTTTTATTAAGATTCTATTCTATATCCTTTGATGGCCTATTAGCTACAACTGTTTGTTTTCTTGTGCTAGCAGTTTCTTTAGATTTTATGTACACGTCTTTACCTTATCATATTCAACACCTTATCGTGGCCAAGTGATATTATACCACTTCACATATAACATGAGATAAGCTTACAATGGTGTACTTCTATTTGTTCTCTCCTGGTCTTTAAGTTATTGGTTATCTATACAGGTATTATAAACATAAAACTGTATTGCTGTTATTTTTGTTAAAACAGCTAATTATTTTTAAATGGATTTAAATGACAATTTAAAAAAATCTTATATATTTAACTTAGATAGTTACATTTTCAATCTTATTAATTCTTTTGTTTTTATCTGGTATCATATCACCTTTTGTCTAAAGGACTTCCTTTAACATTTCTTGTGCTGGTGTGCTGGCAATAATTTTTTTTAGCTTTTGTATGTTTAAAAAAGATCTTTATTTTGCCTTTAGTTTTGAAAGATACTTCAGTGGTTATAGTATTCCAGACTGACATTTTGGTTTTTTTAAATACTTTAAAGATTCTTCCTCATTGTCTTCCTCTTGCATCATTTCCTACAAGAAATTTTCTGTTATCCTTCTTTGTTCTTCTGTATGTATCCTGTCTTTTTTATTTGTCTGTTTTTAAGTTTCTCTGGTTTTGGGAAATTTGATTATTATGTCTTTGTTTAGTTGTCTTTATGATTCTTGTGCTTGAAATTTGTGAAGCTTATTGAGTCTGTTAAGTTTATAGTTTTTATTAAATTTGGAAAAAGTATGGTTATTATTTCTGCAAATTTTTTGTCCTGCCTTTACGCTCCTTCAGGGGCTCAAGTTACATGAAAATTCAGTACCCTGACATTCTCCTATAGCTCACTTATGCTGTGTTTATTTTTTATTTTTTGTTTATCTAGTCTTTTTTTCTCTGTGTATTTCATTTTGACAGTCTCTATCCTTATGCCTCAATTCACTGTTTTTTTTTTCTGCTGCATATAATCTGTCACTAAACAAGGCAATACATTTTTTAATTTCAGATATTATAATTCTCATCTCTAGAAATTCAATTTGTGTCCTTTAAATAATATATTCCATGTTTCCATTTACTATGATATTCTCTGTGTATTTCATTTTGACAGTCTCTATCCTTATGCCTCAATTCACTGTTTTTTTTTTTCTGCTGCATATAATCTGTCACTAAACAAGGCAATACATTTTTTTATTTCAGATATTATAATTCTCATCTCTAGAAATTCAATTTGTGTCCTTTAAATAATATATTCCATGTTTCTATTTACTATGATCGTTTCCATTTACTATGATAAATCCTTATCCAGCTTTTTGAAAATATCAAATACAGTTGTAATGATTATTTTAATGTACTTGTCCAATAAATCTAAAATCAGTGTCAGTTCTGGGCTGAAAAATTTTTCTCTTCAGTATGAATTCTGTTTTCCTGTTTGTTTGCATGGCAGGTAATTTTTGATTAGATGATAGACATTCTGAATTTTACATTGTTGGATGCTTTTTAGGAGTTGAATTGTGTTTCCTAAAGAAAATATGTTTAAGTCCTAACCTCCAGTACCTCAGAATATGACCTTATTTGGGAATAGGGTCATTGCAAAGGTGATCAGTGAAGAGGTCATACTTGAGTAGGGGAGGCCCCTAATCCAATATGAATGATGTCTTTATAAAAAGAAGAAATTTAGATAGAGACTGAAAAACACAGAGGGAAAACAATGCAAAGACACACACAGAGAATACATGTGAAGATGGAGGACTAGAGGGATGCACCTACAAGCCAAGAGACACCTGAGGCCACCAGAAGCCAGGAGGATGGCTTGGAACAGTCCTTCCATAGAACCTTCGGAGGTAGCATGGCCCAGCTGTCACCTTGATTTCATACTTCTGGCATCCAGAACTATAAGACAATAAATTTCTGTAGTTTTAAGCCATCCATTTTTTTTATGTATTGTTACAGAAGCCCTAGGAAATAAACACAGTGCTAGATATTTTTGTATTCTTATGAAGATTTTTGAGCTTTATTCTAGAATGCAGTTAAGTTTCTCAGAACAGTTTGATCCTTTAGGGTCTTGTTTTAGGCTTTGCTAAGAGATAGTAGAGTGACATTTATTCTAGGGCTAATTCTACCTTACTACTGAGATGAGATCCTTCTACTAAGCACTCCCCCTAATGCTTCATAAAGAAAGTTTTTCCAGTCTGGCTATGTGGAAAAAGACACATACAGTTATTGCAAATTCTTTTAGGTGGTTCTTTCTCCTGCCTCACGTAATTTCCTCTTGTGTATTCATTTATCAATACTCTGCTGAATATGTGAGGGGGACTCTTTGCAGATCTCTGCAGTTGTCTTTATGCACAGCGGTCAGCTCTGCGACACTCTGTCACATGTTGCCTTTTACTTCCCACACTCTCCTCAATCCTTGAGTCTATTGGCTCCACTTGGGTTCCCTCACTGAGTGGGAAACCTTTCAGTCTGGAACCTTCTCAAGGCAGTCAGCTAGAGCAATTGCACTGCTCCTTTGTTCACTCTCGCTCAGAGATCACAGCTCCTTGTCTCTTGATGTCCAGTGGGTTGAAAATCATTTCACATATTTTATCATTTTGTCCAGGTGTTCAGTTGTTGTCCAGATATCCAGATGTGTATGGTAGGGGGAGGAAAGGTAAATTTAGTCCCAGTAACTCCACTGGCCAGAATCAGAAGTCCTATATTGTATTCATTCCTCTCTCTCCATTGGGAAGGCCTAGAAATAATGATGTAAAAAAAAAATACCAATTAGCACCTCTAGTGCCTAAATTATATCCTTTCATATATTTTCCACTAAATAGAAACTGGTCCTTTTGGAAAAATGGCTGATTCCAAAACTGGGGCATGAATATATAAGGTGAACCTGAACTATTCAGAGGTAGCAAGGAGGTTCCGAAGGAATGCTAAGTTTATGTCTGAAGGACTTGGCAATCCAGAGGCTTTGGCTATCCAAGAAGGGGAAATCTGAGAATCAATAGGGTATTTACTATAGCAGAACAAAAATGTTTACATCTATGAGTTAGTCATTATCATAGAAATTAATTGCTCAGACTTGTAGAATGCTAAGGTACCCACTAATTATTCAGAAAACTGAAAGTAAAGAAAAAGAATATAGTTTTTATCCTGACTTTCCTATCAAAAGTATTCTACTGAACAACCAAAGCTTAAGGAAAATTTCTCTTTATAGAAGTATTTGTACTAATAAATGAAGATGTAATAGAATTAAAATATCCAAATTTTGAACCCTGTACTAAATTAATGGACCTGGGCATTGATCATTGGTGACTGCTAACATCACAAAAAGGGAAATTCATTGGTGACTGCTAACATAACAAAAAGGGAAACGATGAGACATTACAAGTCTACAGTGATGGAGAAAATCAATAACATTAGGGAGTCTTGCCAAATAAATTGAATCTAAACCTGCTCAAGCCTGTGAATCTAACTACCTATGCAGGAAATCACAATGCCAGGAAAACAATTCAAAACACACCCAAGTAATGCAATCACGAAAATTCATATGGACGGAAATCCTATAGAATCAATGATATGATTTATTCAATGTAAAAACATTACTCAACTGTAAAAACAAAGATGGGCAATAACCTATTCAATTAAGGATAGCATCTTGTAGGTTTGTCCCACCACAGATATTATGATATTCTATTTTGCACAGTGCCTAACCAAACTTTTTCTTAGAAAGATGATGTTTATAATTGCATATCCTGCAATATCAAGTATACTTCTATCAGCAGAGCTTTCCTTTAGATTAGAAGCTAACTTAAGTGTCTGTTTACAGTTTTTACATATATTTGGAAGAATTTTCTATACACTATCTTCTGGGTCAGTGCATTTCAAACCTTGTTTTCTCTTCCACTACTCTATATTTCATGTGCTGGGTCCTACAGGACCCATTTTCATCATGCTAGGACCTTCTGACTCTGCACCTATTGCTAGTATGAGTGAACACAGTGGCAGTAGATGTATTCCTGAAAATCATTCCTACACAGGAGAAGTTAGCAGTAGCCCACTTTTTATAAAAGCTATTGATTTGGAAGTAACTTCAAACTTACACAAACATTGCAAAAGTAAAAATGGTAAAAGAACAAGTTACATACCTTTACCCAGATTCACCTATTGCTAATATTTTACCCCCTTCGCTTTATTATTTTGTGTACTTTCTCTTTTTTCCTCCACTTATTTACTCATTTATTTATTATTATGTGGACTCATGAATTCCTATTTATTCAATGGTTATAATTCATTACTGTATTTAATTATGTTGGTCATCAAATTGTTCCACATATGACCATTGTGAGCCCCTTCAACCTGGCTCCGGTGTCCTTGTGCATGCTCCTGTACTTTTTTGAGCACTTTATTTTCTGGACTAACAAGTTATTCAGTAGGCTCACTTTGTACCCGCCCCAATCCTGGTACCATCCCTAACTCCAAAAAACCCTGATTCCTTTCAGTGGAATAGCATTAGAAACCAAAATCTGTGTTCTAAAATTTTGTGCTCCTTGCTGCTGGTGTATAGCATTTAAATACTTTTAACCCATGTAAATGAAAACCACATAAATATATTCCTCTAAACCCAAACTGAATATTTTGAGTCCCCAACTCAAATTCCCTGTGGCCACTCCAAGTCCATACTTGATGTCAATACAGAAGGGAAAATGGAATGAAAAGAAAATTTTGTAAACTTTTTAATAATGTAAGACCATATGGTGGCAATGCGAGGACTCTTCATTAGTTCTGTGGTACATCTGCTTCGGTCTGCTGAAAAGTTGATTTCATTCTATAGACCTCTTATTATATCGAGGAGGAGGTGTCCATAACAATAGTGCTTGCAAAATCAACAAAACAGGTTACTTAATTGGAGTTTTATAAAAGCTTTTTATTCTACATTTGTGGATTTCTTCACACCCTTCATCAGCTTCTTAGCGTTCACCATTTTAACTTGTCCCAGTGGGTCACTTTTCATCCCAGCTTCTTGTTAACTATTGTATATTCAAAATGACTGAGAGAAGAGAGATGATTTGAGATTATTCTGTATCAGCCTATGTAAAAATATGCTTTTATGATGTTTCTGATGACCAGAGTAGAGGCTTTGGGATCAAACAGGCCTTTGAACACTGTTGAATAACTACAGTTAATTGGAGATGAGAGGTTCAAGGCTAGGGTGCCTGGCTCAAATGTCTATTGACTCGTATTTGTCCTTGTAGCCCTTAAAGTGATAGGAGTTGCCATTTTTACACAAGAGAATGCATCCTACTTTCACAGGGAGATATTGGCTGTTGGGGCGAAGCGGTCTGTGATTTAACGAAGAATGAGTCATGTTTATCCTTGCTTCCCTGAAATTCTGTGCACATTTTAAGGAGTAACACAATGCTAAGCATGGTGGTAAGGTTCTATCATTCTCTATGTATTATAACTCAGGTATATTATATAAAAAATAAATCTGTTTAGTAGCCTAGGCACTTGAAAATCATTTATAAAATTTTTCCTATGGGAAATTACAAACTAAGTTAAAAATACACTACCTAGAAGTTAACATTTTAATCATTAATAGATAAACCCATTAATAAATTAGAAACAAGGCAATTTATAACATATAATTTTATGAACATATACTAAAATGTATACAGTATTATTAATTTAATTTTTTCTAATTTAAATCAGTAACATGTAGCCAAGATGAGAACTAGGAAGTTTAAATAGGTATTCTAAGAGTTCACACATTTTTCAACTTACAGACTTACCTGTGGAGTTGTTTCTTTTTTAAAAAAATCTTTTTCTGGGCCAGCCCGGTGGCGCACTGGATAGTGCGCCGCTTGGGAAGTGCGGCGGCGCTCCCGCCCGAGGGTTCGGATCCCACATACAGACCAGTTCCCGCTCACTGGCTGAGCAAGGCACGGGAGCAACACCGAGGGTTGCGATCCGTTGCCGGACACGGAAAAAGACAAAAAAAAAAAAAAATCTTTTTCTGTGAGTACTCAGTGACACATAAAAATTATCAGTGTTGGTCAGGTAGTCTATTCCCCAGGGGAAATTTAACTAGGTAGACAAAATAAGTGTCATCAGTCTGGATATCAGTCTTCATCCAGAAAAAAATGAAAAAATAAATAAATGCACAAATTATATAGACTTGCTATGTTTTGAACTCCCAGGTAAAGTCAAATTTTAAAATGGTTACATTCAAGTTAATTATTTAGCAAAGCTAATATTCCTAGTTTTTAAATAAAAATATATAATTTACATTAAAAATTTCTCAAAGCCCTTTTTATCTGTCAAAATAGTTTCTAAGGGAAGTATCAAAAAACTCAACGCCTAAGTGTTCTGGAATTTATGCAAAAGTGAAACTTTTAAAAATCCATTAGAATTTTGGTGGTGACTTGCACAGGTGCCTGAATTTGAGTCTTTCAGGACCTCCTTGCATTCTCCTTAACAGTTATTAGTTGATGCAGCCCACTCTATTACAAAGAGCATTGGCTTATGCATCAAAGGTCATGGATCAGGTCCTATCTCCGCTTCCAATTGTCTCTGTGATCGTTAAGTGATTCTTTTCTCTTCCAGGGGTCTCAGGGACACCATAAGTAAAATGAGCGAGGTGCACTGTATTACTGCTATTCAACATATGACCCCAAGACTGGTACCAGTTTTTCTAATGTTTGTTACTTGTCTGACATGAGATGAGGACAGAAACTGAGAGCAAATGTTTTAAAAGATTTCAGAGCATTTTGACAAAGTAATTTTATTTCTGCTGGATCTAATAAAACATAGGGTCTAATTTTGAATATCTTTTTTTCTAGTAACTCATTTTTTATTCTATTTTTACAAAAGTATTAATATCTCACAGATTGGAGAAGAAAACACAACCAAAAATTTGGTCATTTCCATAGAAACACGGGACTAAATAATCCTCAAAGGGACTTTTTTGTTCTAATATAATGTACCACATTATGATTCTAAAATTCGTTAGAAAATGAGCAATTGTCCAACTCTCACTTTCCTCTGAACTAGGCAATTTATAACAGCACAGGAAAACTCAGCTTTAGCAAAGTTCCTGCCGTTGCCAACCAATTTTGATTATGAAAGGCTGTCTGGGCTAGTCACGTAGTAGATAATTTGGACTTGTCCAGACAAAATCAGAAAAGGAATTATAAGGCTGACTCTGGTGTGAAGCAGTATATAGAACATATGCTGCTTCCAGTCGTTTCAGGAGAAAACTTTCTTTAATTCTAGTTGAGGAAGAAACGCCAAGTCTTCAGAGGAATCTACTCATTAGCGTTTAATGAAGAAATAGTGGAACGATATTCCTAATTGAATATAATAGAATAAGATGCTCACATGCTTTAGCATTCAAAAAATAAGAAAATAATGTTAGATATTTAAATGTTTATTGCTGTGCTCTGAAACTCATATAAAATAATTTTATGAGTAAAAATAGTGCATAGACTTCTTGTTGGCCTCGGTATTATTTGACAGAAAATCTACGGACTGGAATTTGAAGGCAAATTCTAGCTCCGTTTCTGCCCTTGATTCTTGATCACTCACCTCTCCAGGACACAGGGTAGACGTGTTAAATGAAGGAATTAAACAGATAAATCGAAATTTCTAACAATGTGTTCCAAAATGAACTGGTTTTCTGATTCTAAAAGGTATAACATTTTATCCTCATTTTAATAGGCATAAGCAGATGATTGGCCTAAGAGCCATTGGAAAACCCAAATTGCTTATAAAAACAAAAAAAATAGCTAGGCATAAGCAGATGATTGGCCTAAGAGCCATTGGAAAACCCAAATTGCTTATAAAAACAACAAAAAAAATAGTTTTATTCTTCTAATTTAAAGTCTTTCTGAACTTTGAAGTCCAAGATTAAAATACCTAAATGTGCTCCATTTTTATGAGTAATAATGATGTTACTAACTGTTGCTCACAGGTTGCACGCTCTTTTTCATGGTAAAAATGGGTTTGGGCAGATCCAGTTATATTTCCTCACCTCTTTCTTTTCTGTTGTCAACAGTTTGGACTGATTCAAACTTGTGATAAAAATGGAGCAAAACCACCTAAGCACCAAAAAGAGGATTTATGCCCAACTTCGATCTTTTGAGCAAGGTACTTGATACCAAGAGACGGAAACTCTGGATCTAGGTGTAGAAGGTGTTGGAGTATATATTTTTTCCTACCATTGTGATTAATATTACTGCTTTCTGAGTGATGAAATTCTATTTGGAAAATCCTTAAGGGAACATATATCACAATCCCTAAATGTTAAAACTAGGAAATCAATAAAGATAATAATAACTACATGGCATAAAGTATAATCACCATGCTGTACATTAGACCCCCTAGAACTTATTTATCTGATAGCTGAAAGCCTGTATCTTTGACCAACATCTCCTCATTCTTCCCATGCACTAGCCCCTGGCAACCATCATTTTACATTCTGCTTCTATTAGTTCAACTCTTTTAGATTCCACATAAAAGTGGGCTCAAAGTATTTGTCTTTCTGCGTCTGGCTTATTTCAATTAACATAATGTCATCCAGGTTCATCCATGTCATCACAGATGAAAGGATTTTTTCTTTTTAATGACTAAATAATATTGCATTCCCAGTGCAATCCATCTATCTATACCTGTCTGTCTGTCTGTCTGTCTCCTGGGCTTGTTTTTACTGATTCATTTTCCTTGCTTGTTATAGTCTGATCAGAGTTTCTACTTCTTCATAATTTAATTGTGGTAGGTTGCTTGTTTCTAGGAATTTATCCATTTTTTTTCTAAGTTATCCAATTTGTTGGCATATAATTGTTCATAGTAGTCTCTTTGTATTGTGTAGTACCAATTGTAATGTCTCCTCTTTCATTTATAATTTTTAAAAAAATATTAGAATCCTCCCTCTTTTTTCCTTGATTTTTGTTATTCAAGTCCACTGTTTCTGTTTTGATTTTCTGTGTGGATGATCTATCCATTGTTGAAAGTGGGATATTGAAGTCACCAATTATTATTGTATTACTCTCAATTTTCTCTTTAGTTCTGTTAATATGTGCTTTATATATTTAGGCACTCCCATGTCAGGTGCATATATATTTGTAATTTTTATAACGTGTTGATGAATTGATCTCTTTATCATTACATACTGACTTTCTTTGTCTCTTGTGACAGATTTTGACTGAAAGTCTATTTCGTCTGATATAAGCACAGCCACCCTGTTCTCTTTTGGTTACCATTTATATGAAATATGTTTTTCCATCCATTCACTTTCAGCTTATGTGCATTCTTGAGGCTCAAGTGGGCCTTTTGTAGGCAATGTATTGTTGGATTCTTTTTATTATTATTATTCATTCAACCACTCCATCTTTTGATTAGAAAATTTAATTCATTTACTTTTAAAATAATCATTGGAAGATAGGACTTAAATTTGCCATTTTGTTAATTGTTTTCTGACTTTTGTAGTTCCTTTCTTCCTCTTTTGCTGTATTCTTTTGTGATTTTTTGTTTTTGTTTTTATTTTTTTGTAGTGGTATTCCTTTTTCTTTATTTTCTGTGTGCCTACTAGAGGTTTTTCCCTTCATGGTTCTCATTGGGCTTACATTAAACATCTTATAGTTATAACATTTGATTTCTATCTGATAGCAACTTCAATCACAAATATGTTACACTTCTACACGTCCATCCCCATTGTTTATGCTATTGATGTGACACTTTACATATTTTTACACAGTATCCATTAACAAATTATTGTAGCTATAGTTGTTTTTAAAACTTTTGTCTTTCAACTTTTATTCTAGAGTTAAAAGTGATTTAGGAACCACCATTACAGTATTAGAATATTCCGCATTTAAGTATATTCTTACTTTTATTGTGAGTTTTATACTTTTATATGTTTTCATATTATTATTTAGCATCCTTTCATTTCATTTCAACTCAAAAGAACTCCCTTTAGCATTTCTTGTGAGATAGGTCTAGTAGTGATAAATTCCCTCAGCTTTTGCTTGTCTGGGAATGTCTTTATCTCTCTCTTTTTTTAAAAAACACATAATTTTATTCAATTGTATACAGTCTTAAAAAATCAAACAGTACAAAGGAATTTAAAATGAAAACAATAGTCTTCTGTTTTCCACCATGCCCTTACCTCCCTAATCCTGGCATTGCCACCCAGAAGCAACCATTTAAAAATTTTCTAGCTACATCTTCTTGGAGTTTGCTCCATGTCCTGCTAATAAATTTATACATCTACAACTTCCTGATTTTTAATTTTTAATTTATTTTTAATTAATTTATTAACTTTTTTTTTTTTACATTCTAAGATGTTGTGGAGCAGTTGTCAGGGAGAGAAAGAGGGGGAAATGGAGGAGGAATAGGGTGGGAGGAGGAGGAAGTGGGGATGTGGTCGAGGCCTGTGGCACCCTCTCATTCTGGTGGGGAAGCCCAGGCGGCTCCCAGTGGCAGCTTGGTCATGGCTGGGCTACATCCGGACTTTGAGGGACTGTGGCTGAAGCCTTCAGCCCCCCATCGACCCAGCTCAGGAGCCCAGGGTGCTTCTGGCAGTGGCCTGGTGGTCATCGCTGGGCTGGATGTGGATGTCAGGGGGGTATGGCTGAGACTCTTGGCCCTCCTCTCACCCTGACTTGGGAGTCTGGGGTTTCCAGTACTTCTAGGTTTTATAGGTGTTCTTTGGTAGTATTACACCTTTACTGGTTAATATAAGAACTTTGTCTCTGATATGTGGGTTTTTTGTTTTTCTTGCAGTTCTGTGTTGGATAATTTGCTATTCCTACCACTTAAACTCTACACTGGAACTAATTTGTTGTCCTTTATCACCCTGACTTGGGAGTCTGGGGTTTCCAGTACTTCTAGGTTTTATAGGTGTTCTTTGGTATTATTACACCTTTACTGGTTAATATAAGAACTTTGTCTCTGATATGTGGGTTTTTTGTTTTTCTTCTGTGTTGGATAATTTGCTATTCCTACCACTTAAACTCTACACTGGAACTAATTTGTTGTCCTTTGCTTTCTTCAAAACTAGGGGAATGTCCTATGGGGACAAGCACTTGAACCCCTTGATTGAGCTAAATTGCTGCTTTGCTGCTGAATCTCTGGGGAAGGCTTTTTGTGCAGCTCAGATATAGTTGTTGGCCTTGTAAGCATTTCCAGGTCTAGTGAGGTCTGGTACATCTGGGTTGTATGGAAACTCTGGTCTGGGCCTGAGTCTTTTCAGCAAACTGCATCCCTGCAGTTCTAAATTCCTGACCAGTCTCCACTGAGTGGGCCTATCCTGATAGGAGGGCAGATCAGCTGTCCATGCTGTGCTCAAATATTCCCCTGGTGGGTCCATCTCCTCCACCTCCCACACTCCAAACACTTCACATGGAATGGGCCATGCACTGATCTCTTGCTATGACTCACCAGCCTCTGAGTGGTTCCTTTTTTAGTTGTGTGTGGCCTCTCACTCCTATGTCAGTCCATGGGAAACCTGTTAGTGGTCTTGCTGTCCTGGGAGCCATCAAGACCCTCTCCTCCCTGACACCCCCAAACAACTTCTTACAATGGTCACCAGAGTAGCTTTTGGTAGCTCTTGCTCTGTGTGCTCACTGGGGCCAGTCTTGAAGTGATTGGGGCTCAAAACGGTCAGAGTGGTCCTTTCTTTCTCTTATCATGGCTTCTCCTGCCTTCAAGAGCTCTGTAGTTCTCTTCTCTGAGCTCTAGCAGTCCCATCTTGGCATTCTTTGCTTTTTAATGACCTCTTCTTCATTTTTGAAGGACAGCTTTTGCTGAGTGTAGTATCCATGATAGGCTATATGATTTCTTTCTGAACTTTGAATATATCACCCCCCCTCCATCCAGGCCTGCAAGATTTCTGCTGAAAGGTCCAATGATAGTCTTATGGAAGTCCTCTTGTATGTGATAAGTCTCTTTTCTCTTGCTGCTTTTAAGATTCTCTCTCTGTATTTGACTCTGGGCAATTTAATTCTAAAGTATCTTGGGGTATTCTTCTCTG
The DNA here is from genome assembly GCF_000696425.1 of Galeopterus variegatus. Taxonomy (NCBI): domain Eukaryota; kingdom Metazoa; phylum Chordata; class Mammalia; order Dermoptera; family Cynocephalidae; genus Galeopterus; species Galeopterus variegatus. Next base: position 97,296 of record NW_007729632.1, on the reverse strand, counting down.
GGTGATCTTCTTTGGGATCCTTTGAACTTCATTTATCTGGATGTCCATATCTCCCCAAGGTTTGGAAAGTTTTCAGTCATTATTTCTTTCATTAAGACTTTTATTCCTCCTTTTCTTCTCCTCTGGATATCCATTATTTGTATATTTGTTTGCTTGATGGTATACCATAGGTTACTTATGTATTCTTCACACTTTTTAATTTATTTTTTGTTTTTGTTCCTCTAATTAACTATGTTCAAATGTCCTGGCTTTGAGTTCAGTAATTCTTCCTTTTGCATGATTAAGTCTGTTGTCAAAGCTCTATTTTTTTGCATTCTAACATTGTTTTCTTTATCTCCAAGATTTTTGCATGGTTCTTTTCATTGTTTCTATTTCTTTATTGAAATTTTCATTTCATTTATGCATTATTTACCTGATTTTGTTCTCTTGCATCTCATTAAGCTTTTTTAAGATAATTATTTTTGAAGTCTTTGTCATGCAATTTATAGATCTCCATTTTTTTCTGGTCAGTTACTGGAGCTTTATTAGTTTCCTTTGGTGGTGTCATGTTTGCCTGATTTTTTATTATTCATATAGCTTTGCATTGGTGTCTGCACATTTGAAGGAGCAAATACCTATTCTAGGGTTTACAAACTGGTTTCAGCAGATAAAAACCTTTTCCTGTTAGGTCTGTATATTAATTGGATTGGCTCTAGGATTGCAGTCAAGTAGGATTAGAGCCAAGTCACACGGTTGCAGCTGGGTCTGCAGTGCAGTCAATGGTTGGTGGGCCTGCTATCAGGGGTTTAAGTAGGCCTGAGCAGACTGGATTGCCTCTAGGACCACTTCAGGATCTACAGTTGGGTCCACAGATGGTGGGTCTATTATCAGGTGCATAGACTGGTGTGATTCCCTCTGGGTTCTTAGGAGGGCTCCCACTGTGTCACTTGGTTGGTCCCTGGGCAGGAAGGACTGGCCCTGAAGCATGGCTCATAGAGGGTGTAACTGAGTCACAGGGCTGTGTCAGTGTCCACAGCTGAGACTAAAGTCTGCATGCCTGCACCACAGTTGGTGAGACTGACACCTGGGTGTGGGCCTGCCTTCATGAAAGAGCCTTCCTCAGTCCTGGGTTACACCAGGGTTTGATAGCCTCCTACCTGGATCCCAAAGCTCCCACAAAGGCACTTTTGTCCATTGGTAGCTGTCAAATTCTTGTTTCTGTGGGGGATATATGTGAGGTAACTCTTTTTTTGCCATCGTGTTGGCATCACTCAGGGAATGTTTTTGATTAAGCTCTTTACTCCAATGTTTTGTCCATTGGTAGCTGTCAAATTCTTGTTTCTGTGGGGGATATATGTGAGGTAACTCTTCTTTTGCCATCGTGTTGGCATCACTCAGGGAATGTTTTTGATTAAGCTCTTTACTCCAATATTTTCAATTCAATCAGTTGTTCATTAAACCAGTGTTCTTCTCTGTCTAAGCTCCACCCTTTGAGATGTCTTTCATTTTCAACAAGAAATGGCCTGTGTTTGCAGCCGAGTAGTTTTCTCAGCCTATTTCTTGCCCATAAAAACTTGGAGGCCCAAGATGTTAATTTTCCTTTTAGATTCTCTCAGTCTCTTAATCAAAGATGGAGTTGTTTTTTTCTCTCCACCTTTGTGCATTTCTCACGAAATTGATTTGGCATCACTGCCTACTCATCTATAATTTTTCTGAAGAAAATCTTTCTCTGTTTTAGCTTACATGTGAAGCTGTTATGGGATAATGCCCCTTCATAAGTGTAAAATCTTTTGTTTAACTGAGAAGGTATTAAAAACCAAAAGAAGTATTTCAAAACAGAAATAATTAACTCTAATAATGTTGCTTCTAAGTTAAATAATATGAGAACTGAGAACTTATCATCAGGTTTGGTTTTTGAAGCTTGATAAGTGCTTTAAGTGATGGGGTGGAATAGCTTGCTGATTAGAGTATGTTTCTGAAGAGCAGAAAACATGGGATCTATAAGGTTTTTTTAAGGTAAAATATATTACAGTAGGTTGATTTTGGGAGGAATAATTTGTTGAATGTGTAAAATTTATGACATAGGAGTTAAGTGTTTGAGAAGAAAAAATGTGTTTCAGTGCACAAATGACAATTCTGGCCTTAAATAGGAATAGGAATAGCTCATCATTTTAACAGAAAGGACAGTGCAAAATATGAATTCTGATACAGCTCAGTGATAGTTTGTTGAAGAGAAGATGATAAAGCTCTATTTTAATCACTTTTATTTTTCAGGTGAATATGACAAACAAAATCATATGCTATCAGTGAGAATGTTTACAGATGGGAAAAAGGTATAAAATAGATGTATAAAAAGAAGAGGAGGGTGTAATAACTCATGAGACCTAGGCAGATTGCTTAGTAGCCCCGAGGTCATATCTGATGTTTGTGTTGTAAATCTAAAGTGAGTTGTAAATCTAAAGGAAGCCTATGTTTTTCTCCACTATGTTTGGCTATTCAGGTGTGAACACAGATTAATCATAAAGTTGGCTTCTCCTCAGCAAGATCAATGGAAAGGGAAAGGTATAAAGCATTCAGTTGTGAGGCATAATAGCAGCTGGTAATGGTGTAGTCAGTTGAGGAGAAGATCAGTAGATGAGAAAGTAAGATCACCATCCCACCTCCCACTCCTACCCTGTTCTCACTTACTGTACTCTATATTCATAATAACATTATTGTTTTTGTCTTAAAATTAAAACTGAAAAAAGTGACTTACAAAAATTCAGTTTTGAAATTTGAGATTGCCACTAGAATGCAACAGCGTTTTTTTTCTTGGGGGATTATACTGAGTAGTATAGTTACTTAAACTAATGATTAATAATTCCTTTTCTCCAAAATTTCTTACATAAATCTCCTCCTTCAAGTGATCATCATAACAATTTTTATAAGCAGACATTTTTTCTATGGTTTTAATTATAAATAAATTAAAGATCTTGAAAGGCAAATAGTTTGCTTAAGGTTTCACACTTAATAAAAGACTTTTATCAAAGCTTTTCCACACTGCCTTTTATTTCCCAAGCACAGCTGAAACCCCTTGGCAAGACTGAGAATATTGATTTTGAAAGGACCTTTAAATTACTTGTTGAAATTCTTTCTTTAAAAGGGAAGCACAGACCTTAATTTTTTTTATTTTTGTTTTTTGTGATTTTTTTGCAGATTTTCATTTTATTTTTTTCATTGTACATGTTTATGCATATAATTTATTGTTTTAATACATGCATATATTGTATAATGAGCTATTTAGAATAGTTAGCATTTTGTATCTATCACCTAAACATTTATCATTTCTTTGCCATTAGAGCATTCAATATCCTTTTCTCTAGCTATCTTGAAATATACAATATCATTAGCAATATTGTCACTTTAGAGCACCAGAACTTATTCTTTCTATTTTATCGTAACCTTGTAACTTTGTACCAGTCTACCAAGGGAGGTGGGATGGTGATCTTACTTTCTCATCTACTGATCTTCTCCTCAACTGACTACACCATTACCAGCTGCTATTATGCCTCACAACTGAATGCTTTATACCTTTCCCTTTCCATTGATCTTGCTGAGAAGAAGCCAACTTTATGATTAATCTGTGTTCACACCTGAATAGCCAAACATAGTGGAGAAAAACATAGGCTTCCTTTAGATTTACAACTCACTTTAGATTTACAACACAAACATCAGATATGACCTCGGGGCTACTAAGCAATCTGCCTAGGTCTCATGAGTTATTACACCCTCCTCTTCTTTTTATACATCTATTTTATACCTTTTTCCCATCTGTAAACATTCTCACAGATAGCATATGATTTTGTTTGTCATATTCACCTGAAAAATAAAAGTGATTAAAATAGAGCTTTATCATCTTCTCTTCAACAAACTATCACTGAGCTATTTAGAACAGTTAGCATTTTGTATCTATCACCTAAACATTTATCATTTCTTTGCCATTAGAGCATTCAATATCCTTTTCTCTAGCTATCTTGAAATATACAATATCATTAGCAATATTGTCACTTTAGAGCACCAGAACTTATTCTTTCTATTTTATCGTAACCTTGTAACTTTGTACCAGTCTACCAACTTTTCCCTGGCCCCCCTCCCCAGTCCCTTTCCCTGCCTCTGATAATCACTATTCTCTCGATTTCTCTCTATTTCCCCTCTCTCTTTTTGATTTATTTTTCTTAATTGACCCATGATAGTTGTATATATTTTTAGAGTACAATATAATTGGCTACATTCATACTGTGTGCAATGATCATATCAGGGTGCTTAGTATACTCATCACCTCAAACATTTGTCACTACTTTGTGTTAGGAACATACAACATCATCTTAACTAGCTGTTCAAAGGCATGCATTACTTTGTTTTTAACTGTAGTTGCTCTATATTACTATAGATCCCTAGACCCCATTCTTCCTTTCTATCTAATATTTTGTACTCACTGGTCACCCTCTCTCCATCCCTCTTTCCCCTTCTCCCAACCAGTGCAAATCTGAATAAAAGAGTCCTTATTGGTCTCACAGGGTAAGAGGGAAAAGTCTAGCTATCAACAGATGTTATATAAGGATTAAGGAACCATCCTCTTTCTCCTAAATTATCTTAATTTAAAGCCAACATTCACATATAAGAAAGAATAACTTTGCATATCTAAAACAAATACCCTGGTTTACCTCCCAGAAAACATGCTCCATCCTTGTTTTATGAGGTCTTATTGCACAGTGAATAAAATTATGGATGCAAGAACCAAGAACCTTTAGTTCACTTCTCAGCTCCACCATAGATCAGCTGTGTTTGATCTGGAGCAAGGCAAGTAACACTCTCTATACCACATCTGCAAAGTGGGATAAAAACAGTACCTACTTCAGTGTCTGGTTTTGAGCATTAGATTAATTAATATGGAGCACTAACATTAATAAAGCAAATGTATTTCACAGGGCCTAGCCTCCAAAGCCCTGCAGTTTCAAGTTTAGCCTGACTTTTAAAAATTACACATAAAAATTTTAAGCTTGCAAAAGACAGGGAAATTTCCCCAGGCTAAAGTCTCTGTTGCAGATAAAGAATTGTAACACAGAAAAGTTGTTGGCACAAGGACAGATGCCCTTGGTGGAGGTTAACCTAAAGTTGCTTTATTGTTACATAAAAATACTGAGGAAACTGCTGTAGGAAAAGACAGTATATGCTAAGAACAAGCTTTTGTTGGTGGATTGACTTAACCTTTTCCAAATTGAGTTATGGAATGTCACTTTGTTATTTCACTGATGTTACCAGCCTCTATTGTTAAACTATACTTAGCCATAACTCCACCTACATTCCTTTTCTGTAACTTTCTGGCCTAGAGAATAAATACTGAGACCGACTCAAGTCCAGTGTTAATTTCCCAAGGAGAAATGCCTCTCTCTTGAGGGTTCCATGAAATTAACCCCTTCAGGGTTTCTCAATGCTCAGAAGAAATGGGCTTTGAGTAATCCTTTGCATCGTGTCACCCAGGGGGAGAGAGGTGACAAAGACAGTGCAACAAATCTATATATTGCTGTGGTTAGTATGGTCATTTTGATGATATTGATTCTTTCAATCCGTGAGTATGGGATGTCATTCCATTTTTTTGTGTGTCTTCTTTTATTTCTTTAATCAGTGTTTTATAGTTTTCATTGTAGAGCTCTTTCACCTCTGATTAAATTTATTCCTAGGTATTTTTGTTGTTGTTGTTGTTGCTATTTTAAATGGGGTAGCTTTCCTGAGTTTTTTCTGCTAGTTCATTGTTGTAAAGAAGTGCTATTGATTTTTTGTATTGTTAATTTGTATCCTGCAACTTTACTGAGTTTATCAGGTCTAGGAGTTTTTTGGTAGAGTCTTTAGGTTTCCCTCTATATAAATCATGTCATGTACAAACAGGGACAACTTGACTTTGTCCTTTCCAGTTTGGATGTCCTTTATTTCTTTCTCTTGCCTAACTGCTCTGGCTAGGACTTCCAATACTATGTTGAATAGAGGTGGTGATGGTGGGCATCCTTGCCTTGTTCCAGTTATTAGGAGAAAGCTTTCATCTTTACCCATTCAGTATGATGTTATCTGTGGTTTTGTCATACATAGCCTATATTTACTAATATACTTTCTTTCTATACTTAATTTGTTGAGAATCTTTATCATGAAGGATGTTAAATTTTATCAAATGCTTTGTCTGCATCTATCAAGATGATCATATGTTTATTTTCTTTCATTCTGTTGGTTAGATGTATTACATTTATTGATTTACATATGTTGAACCGTCCTTGCATCTCTGGGATAAATTCCACTTGATCATGGTGTTTAATATTTTTGATGTGCTGCTGGATTCAGTTTGCTAGTATTTCATTGAAGATTTTGAATCTGTGTTCATTAGGAATATTGGCCTATAGTTTTCTTTTCTTGTTGTGTCCTTAATTGGTTTTGGAATCAGAGTAATGACGACCTCATAGTATGCATTTGGAATAATTCCATCCACTTCAATTTTTTGAAATAGTTTAAGAAGTATTGGTATTAGTTCTTCTTTAAATGTTTGGTAGAATTCAGGAGTAAAGCCATCTGGTTCTGGGCTTTTCTCTGTTGGGGAACTTTTTATTACTTATTCTATCTCATTACTTGTTATTGACCTATTTAGGTTTTTTATTTCTTCTTGGTTCAGTCTTCATAGAGCATATGTGCCCAGGAATTTATCCATTTCCTCTAGGTTTTCATATTTATTTGTGTATACTTGCTCATAATAGTCTCTGATGATCCTTTGTAGTACAGTGCTATCTATTATAATGTCTCCATTTGCATTTCTAATTTTATTTATCTAGGATTTAGTTTGTTCTTGCTTCTCTAGTTCCTTGGGGTGCGTTTTTTAGGCAGTTGATTTGAAATCTTTCTATTTTTTTGATGCAGGTGTTTATTGCTATAAACTTCGTTTTTAATACTGCCTTGGCTATATCCCCTAGGTTTTGGTATGTTGTGTTTCTGTCTTCATTAGTTTCAAGAAATTTTTTGATTTCCTTCTTAATCTCTCTTTTGACCCAAAGGTTGCTCAAGAGTATGCTGTTTAATTTCCGTGTATTTGTGGATATTTTCTAGTTCCTCTTGTAATTGATTTCTGGTTTTATTCCATTATAGTCAGGAAAAATACTTGATATCATTTTGTTTTTTTTTTTTAACTTGTTGAGACTTATTTTGTGGCCTAACATATGGTCAATCCTAGAGAATGTTCTATGAGCTGATGAAAATAACATGTATTCTGGAGCTCTTGGATAAAATGCTCTGTAAACATCTGTTAGGTCAATCTGGTCTATGGCGCCATTTAAATCCAAAGTTTCCTTGTTGATTACCTGTCTCAATCTGTCCATTGCTGACAGTGGGGTGTTAAAGTACCCAACTATTATTGTGTTAGTGTCTATCTCTCCCTTCAGATCTGAGAATATTTGTGGGTCAGTCGTCTCAGGAGATAGCTCTCTGGAGATGTGATTGCTGGTTTGATTCTAAGGCTGGGAATGTGAGTATAGGGTGTTTCAGGATCTCCAGGACTGGTCTGCCAGTGGAAGGGTTTCTGTTCTGCTTCTCTGACCAGTGGTGGGCCTTCCAGGGGCACATCAACCAGGCTTTTTCTCACTCAGACGCATGTGTGTGCTATGGCTCAAAGACTTGGTGACAGGTCTTCCACAGGCATGAAAGCTGAGCTATTTCTCTGAGTCGGGGGCATGGATGTATGTTGGTTCAGCTAGCGGAATGTGGGTCTGCCAATGGCTCTTCTGCTGTGCCAGTTCTTGGGGCCCAATGCAAGGTTGTGCTTCCTTCTGTGTTTCAGGAGCTGGACTGTCAAGGGAAGAGCTGCTGAGCTACTTCTCAGGAAGTAGGTGTAGTGGACTGAACAATATCCCCCCAAAACTCATTGGAAGATTGAATTGTGTCTCCCAAGTTTTATGTATTAGAAACTTAGCTCCCACTGTGAATGTTAGGAGGGTGGGAAATCTTATTACAGTAATTGAAAGGTGGAGCCTTGAAAAGGTGATTGGATTGTAGGACCATGCAGTAGTGAATGTATTAAAAATGGTGGCTAGGGGTGTGGTTCTGGGGGCTTTAAAAGAAGAGGAGAGTCTGTGTTTCTCACTCTCTGCTTTCTCTGCTTCTGCCATGTCTCAATGTGACCCTGGGTCACTATCACCACCACCAAGACCACCACCAGATGGACATAGAATTTCCTAGCCTGAAAAAACTAAGCAATAAATTTTGTTTTCTTTATGAAATACCCAGTTCCATGTACTTTATTATAAGCAGAATAAACAGACTAATACAGAAAGTTGGTACCGAGGAGTGGGGTATTGCTATACAGATACCTGAAAATGTGGAAGTGGCTTTGGAGCTGGGTAATAGGCAAAGGCTGGACGGGTTTGGAGGACTCAAAAGAAGACAAAAAAGATGGGGAAAAGTTTGGAACATTTTAGAGATTGGTTAAATGGTTGTGACCAGAAAGCTGATATAAATGTGGACACAAAAGTCCATGCTGATGATGAGGTCTCAGGTATAAGTGAGGAACTTATTGGGAACTGGACAAAAGATAATCCTTACTACCCTATAGCAAGGAACTTGGTTGCATTGTGTCCATGCCCTAGAACTTTGTGGTAGGTGGTATTTAAGAGTTGTGAACCAGAATATTTGGCAGAAGAAATTTCCAAGCAGCAAAATATTAAGGAGGCTGTATGGCTACTTGCAACAGCCTATTCTGAGTTATGGCAGAAAAGGCATGATATAAAGCCAGAATTTAGAACAGAAGCAGCATGTAAAGATTTGGAAAATTTGAAGCCTGGCCATGTGGTAGAGAATGAGAGAGTCCTTTTAGGAGAAAAATGCAAGGTTGCAGCTGATAGACTGGTTGCTAAAGACATTAGTTTAGTGATGAGGCAGCTGGATGCTAATAGCTGAAACAATGGGAGAAAGGCCCTGAAGGCATTTCAGAAGTCTGGAAGGGAGTCCCTCCCATCACAGACGCAGAGGCCTAGGAGGAACAAATTGTTCTGGAGTACAGACTTGGGGTGCTGCTGCCCTCAGAAACCTGCTTTCTACATCCCAGCCACTCTGGCTGGAACAGCCCTGCCTCAAGCAGCCCCAAGTATGGTGTGTGCCACAGCTCTGGGGAGCACAAGACAGAAACATTGTTGGCATCCACGTTGTGTTAAGTCTGCAGGTCAGTAGAACATGAGAGCAGTGGAGACATGGCAGTCTACATCCATATTTCAGAGGATATATGGAAAAGCCTGGGGGCCCAGGCAGAGCCCTGCTGCAGGGTGGAGCTGTCACAGAGGCCATCTACTAGAGCAATGCAAAGGAGAAATATGAGTTTGGAGCCCCACAGAGAGACCTCACCAAGGAAATGTCTAGTGAGGTCACCACCAGAACCCCAGAACTGTAGGGCCACTGGCAATGTGCAATACCAGCCTAGAAAAGCTGCACGCACCAGTGCAGCCCAGTGTGCTGTACCAGGCAGAACTATGGGGTGGGGCTATATGAGGCTTTGGGGACCTAAGATCCCCATTGTGCCCGATGCATGACTTGAAATCAAAGAAGATTATTTTGGAGCTTTAAGATTTAATGTCTGCCCCACTGGGTTTCAGACTTGTTTGGGGATTGTTTCTCCTTTCTTTTGGCCTATTCCCTTTTTGGAATGGGAATGTGCACCATGTGTCTGTTCCACCATTGTATCTTTGCAGTAGATAAATTACTTTTTGATTTTTACAGGTTCACAGCTGGAAGGAGTTTTGCCTTTGGTCTCAGATGAAACTTTGGACTTTGTACTTTTAAGTTGGTGCTGGAACAAGCTAAGACTTTTGGGACTTTTGGGATGGAACGATGTATTTTGTATGTGAGAGGGACATGAGTTTTAGGGGGCAGGGGTGGAATGATAGAGTTTGGACATGTTTTCCCCCCAAAACTCACGTGGAAATCTAAGTCCCTATGTGGCAGTGTTGGGAGCTGTTTGAGTCATGGGGGCGGATCCCTCATGAATGGATTAATGCTCTCCCTGGGGTGTGGGAGTAATGAGTGAGTTCTTGCTCTATTAGTTCTTATGAGAGCTCCTTGTTTAAAAAGACCCTGGCACCTCCCCCACCCTCGCTTCTTCTCGCCACTCGCCATGTGATCTGCTTGCACCCCCCTGCCTGACGCTTTCTGTCATGAGTAGAAGCAGCCTGATGCCTGCACGAGATGCAGCTGTCCCAGAATCTTGAGCCAAATAAATCTCTTCTTTATCAATTACCCAGATATAGGTATTCTGTTATAGCAACACAAAAATGGACTAATCAGTGGGTAAGGACACTAGGTGAGGCTGCAGTGAGGGAGCCTGTCCAGCTGCTTCTTGGGTGGTGGGCATGACCACAGACATTGATTTAAATTCATTAACAAAACTCTGAGGGGTAAGAGAGGTGAGGCCTCCAACCTCATCATAAGAGAGAGGAAGACTCTCTAATTGAACCACATGTTAGAAACAGAAACAAGAGCCATAAAAAAAAGTCCAAGATAGCAGCCAAGCATGTAATTTATCTCTGAAGAAGTTCTCCAGGAGGCCTTTCCCCTTGGCAGTGTAGAAAAGGCCAGAGAATACTGATGAAAGGCTCTCCTGGAGCCAAGCTCTCAGATCCTTTGGGATCAGTTGGGCTGCACTCATCTTCTCCTGGTTGGGCCTTGAACTGTTGCTCTGTGTCTAATTCTCTAAAGATTGGTGATTACATTTGGATCATCATTCCCTTCATTTTTCAGACACCTCCAGAATTTCACTCCCTTTGCTTGAATTAGTAGAAGAGATTTGAAAGACTGTTGAGTCAGCAAGTTGAGCCAAACTACTGACAAATATGGTTATCATATTCTGTGTTCAAGGCCAAGCTGTAGTTTGTTGAAAGAAATAAAATTTACTTTCAGATGAGGGCCCTGGAACCCAGAGAGATAAAGCAACTTTCTAAAGAACTAATGAGATAAAAGAGTGTAACTAAGGCAAAGAAAAAATTCTGTCTAGATCCACCGTGTCACTCCAACAAGTACCACTGTCACTCAGACAAGGGTTTTCAGGGCCCTTGGTTTATTGCAAATCCTTAATTTTTCCTGTGGAAGAGCCAGTCTGCATTACTACTCGAGCCAAGGTGACCCACCCTTTGGCAGGTTCACCAGACTATTAAGGGTGCAGTTATAAAGGGCTTCTTTTTACAGAAAGTTGGTTTTGCTTTGCAAACAGATATAACCCTCTTTGCCTAGAGAGTGTGCATTATATATTTATTTACTCTTTATAATGAGTAATAGGTGGTCAACAGAAAGCCTTCTCTATTGGGTAGAAAGTAATTTTGCGTTCTGCTTTTCTAGTTGTTTTGACCCTCAATATTGGCTTCTTTCTGGAGTTGCAACCAGTCACCAGCAGGCTAATCCCTCCAGTTTTGATATTCAGTACAACTTTTGAAATGTTGAGGCTATATTTGTGGTGGGTGATGAGGATGCGACTCCATTAAATATTGCCCATCATCTTGTAATACATAGTGGGTATCCCTTCCTTGGATTTTTGCATTTCTTCCTTCAGACTCGCATCTATTCAATCTATCCTTCATATCACCAACATCGTTATTTTCCTGAAATGCACCCCTTTATCCCAAACTTCTTAATATGACATTCTAGGCCCTTCACTAACTACTCCCAATGTCTAGGTCCATTCTCTGCCATTTGCCTTTATAATCCATATAATCCAATCACACAACACTAAGTGTTGTTATTAAAAATGTCTACTTGTTTTATTTTATTTGATTTGTTTTTTTGGTGACTGGCCGGATGTCTATTTGTTTTATATCTCTGTGTCTTTGTTCACGTTGTTCCCCCTTCCCGAACACCATTGCTGTTTTTGACTATTATGAAAACAACTCTTTCCAAGTGGCCGATATGAAATGTTCTATCCTCTTTCTAGTTTTTCTTGACTTCTCTTTCTTAACAAAACAATATCTCCTTTACATGTGTTTCCATAAACGTTTATATTTACCCTTGTAATCATGTGTGTGTGTGTTTTCTTTAGATATTGCAAACTCATTAGAAGCATGAACTAAATGTTCTTGTCCTTGGTATCCTCAGTGACCTATACAGTGTTTGATAAATTGAGTAAATACAATTCAGCAAATATTTTGAAGAGCACCATATGATCAAGCTTTTCTGTTCTTGTTTGTATATGTACTTCTGGTTGGTTTGTTTTAGAATCAGTAAAACCAAAGGAAAATATAAACAACACTGATGAGCCTACCAAACTGAATCTATAAATGATAATATTATATTAAATATGCTTCAGATTTTTAAAAATAAAAATTATGCATAGTGTTGTTATACCATTTAAAACCTCAATTCGCTCTTCAGAGGCAACTATTTTTATAGACTTGGCGCATATACAATCTATATTTTTTACCTTTTCTAAACCTCTGTATGTATCAATAAATTAATTTTATTACTATCCTATATATTTAAAATACATATATATATATGTTATATATACATATATATATATATGGTAACATATATATATATATATATGTTACCATACTGCATGTATTCTACTGCAACTTGCTTTTCTATTATCTGTAAACATCAACTCTGGTCTAAGTTATTTATTTTAATTAACATACAGTATTCAATCATATAAATAAGTCATGGTTAATTTAGTCATTCTTCAACAAATGGGATTATTTTTAGTTTTTTGCTCTACAGTCAATATTTCAATGAGCATACTTGTAAATGTCTTCTTGTGTACACATATAAGAATTTATTTAGGAGTTATAGCTGGAAGTGGAATCGTTGGGTCATTTTTTGGTTCAGTAAATGATGATGAACTGCTCTTCAAAGGGATTTTATAAATTGATATTATATGAAATAGTTGTATCTCTATAATCTTGCCACATTAGTATTTGCCCAATTTTATTTATTTATTTATTCATTCATTCATTCATTTAATTTTCGGTCAATCTTATGGCTGTTTGTCCTCCCTTCTAATTTTCCTGGCAGATAAGTAACAATGGATTTGATGCCATTAGATTTCTCCCTGAGAACAACAGCTCTACGAGGCATAGCTTTCTCATGTGACTTCAACCATCTTTGCTTTTGTTTTTTGGCACATTGCTTTGGGGAAAACATTGGGGGATTGTCTCTTCACATTTTCTGTTACTAACCCTCTATTCTCTGTTGGTTGTGGTTGGTCATTGTATATAATCCTTACAGTTCTGCTTTTTTCAAGTAGCCTGAGATCAAAGCACCAGCAACAGCTGTTCCTAAACTGGATCTTTTTTTTTTTTTTCTCTCTGCTAATTTGTGGCCAGATTCTTTTTAATGTTTTCCTTAAGGCCTCATCCCCAGTTCCTACCTGGCTTGCCCGCCCCCATCAAGAACACCACGGTATACAGGCCTCTAGTCACTCTCCTACTTCTCCATTTCCCTGATGTTTCCCACAGCCTTTTCCTGACCATGATGTGGCACTGTCACATCGATTAAATGACTCATCACCATTTCAGTGCCTGATCTTTGGAGCCTCAGGGCTGTGGCCCAGGAACAACAAGATTCCCTTGCTGCCTCCACCCACTTCTAGTC
>NW_007729632.1:66961-82682 GCF_000696425.1 Galeopterus variegatus | reverse complement strand
AAACTGGATTTTTTTTTTTTTTTTCTCTCTGCTAATTTGTGGCCAGATTCTTTTTAATGTTTTCCTTAAGGCCTCATCCCCAGTTCCTACCTGGCTTGCCCGCCCCCATCAAGAACACCACGGTATACAGGCCTCTAGTCACTCTCCTACTTCTCCATTTCCCTGACCATGATGTGGCACTGTCACATCGATTAAATGACTCATCACCATTTCAGTGCCTGATCTTTGTCCCATCAAGAACACCACGGTATACAGGCCTCTAGTCACTCTCCTACTTCTCCATTTCCCTGATGTTTCCCACAGCCTTTTCCTGACCATGATGTGGCACTGTCACATCGATTAAATGACTCATCACCATTTCAGTGCCTGATCTTTGTAGCCTCAGGGCTGTGGCCCAGGAACAACAAGATTCCCTTGCTGCCTCCACCCACTTCTAGTCATCAATAGCAGCCAGGGCACCTGGTATATCCAGTCCACACAAGCTCTAGACAGACTCATGTACTGGCAGTTTAACCCCCTATGACTTCCAGGGGTGTTGGCCTTTTAACACCTGGATAAAAAATGTGGGTGGAGTGCACATACTGTGATTCATCCCAGACCAAGCACGCCCTAGAGAACATAAATACCTCCAGTAGACAAGTTTCCAGCTACTTGCCACACCCATAGTCCCTAGAAAAAGCAATCTTATATTTTACATGTCTCACCTACCCACCTCCCACAACAGGTGTGTCCAAACACAGCAAAACCATGGGGTTATGTGGTTTTGCTTCAAATGATGATCTAGGCCATTGGTTTGCTACCATGGAGGAACATTAGAATCACCTGGGAAGCTTTTTAAAAATGTACCAGTGCCCAAGCACCTCCCCTTTAGATACAATTTTGATGTCCTGGTGTGGGGTGAACTATATATATATTTTTTAATGGTCTCCCTTCTCTGTCTGATTCTAATAAAAGACAGCATTGAAAATTCAAAACAAATAAACATATAAAACACAAAGTTCAGTTTAAATTAACACAACTTTAGGAAACTATCTGAAGAAGATGAAGTTCCAAATGGCTTTATTGTTTATTTCAAGAACTACTCCCCAAATCCATTTATCTGAACAACAGACTACTCACTCCCCTTATTCCTTTTTAGGACAATAGGCTACTCCAGTAGGCTCATCAAAAGACTGTTTACTCTTTAAGACTCTTAGAAATAAATCTTCACTGTGTCCACCAACCCTAAACTATTAGGTCACAAACTAGTCCAATCCAAAGTTGGCCCTAGCATTGAAAAACTTACTTTAAAGTAGACCTCCAAATTCTCATATTCATCCCTGAAACCTATCCCTCCCTTTTAAGATGCTACTAAGATTGTCAAAATATTGGCTTGACTATAGTATCTTATTTTCTCATTTGAAAATCTGGGAGAATGCCTATGGTATTATGACAAAGCAGGAAAATTCTGCTCGTTTTGGACTTTTAGTACTTATTTATTTTTGCTACTTTATCAAGAAGCCATAGTTGTCAACTGTTGATAAATCAGGAAGGAAATAAATCATTCTCCCTTCCCTCCAGATAGCAAAGAGCAGCAACTGTGTTTCTAAGGATTTGACCCCCATATATTGAATAAGGGTATAAAGTGTATTTTGTGTTGTGAAGTCATGGGGCTGCATATGATTGGGCCATTAAACTCCTAATTGGTCAATTAAACCCATGAAGGACAAGAAACTAAATGAGAGTTGCTGAAGGAGAAAAGCCTGAAGAAGATGGGTCATGAAAGCAGAAAGCAAGCTGGAATTTCTTGTGGGCGCCATTCTTTAAAGTGAATCAAAAGACACATCTACATTTTTTTCAAGAAAGATGTCTCTATTTCAATTTACATGTGAAGCTGGACCATCACAGTGGTCTATGGCTTATAAACCAGCAAGTCCCGAGGACTTGGGCCATTCAAATGCCAAGAGCAGTGCTCAACAGAACTAAGTATCTTGGCCAGCTTCTGATTGCTTAGGAAAAGCTGCATGGTATAAAGAGGAGATTTGTCCTGCATATACTTCAGAATTAAACATCCAGACAAACTGTGAGTGAATTAAATACCCTCCCTGTGCTTAAAGTTTTCATGCAACAAAATGTGTGCCTTTACCTGGTGAGTTGAGGGGTGAGTCCCTCTGAGCTAAAGTATGTTATTATATCCCAAGTTGAGAACAGAAAAGAGTGGACCCACCCATCCTCCAGTCCCTGTGGAAAGTACTACCCACCCATCCCTTTATTTGAACTAGTTTCTGT
Source organism: Galeopterus variegatus (assembly GCF_000696425.1). Taxonomy (NCBI): domain Eukaryota; kingdom Metazoa; phylum Chordata; class Mammalia; order Dermoptera; family Cynocephalidae; genus Galeopterus; species Galeopterus variegatus. The sequence goes on along the minus strand of NW_007729632.1, from coordinate 80,414 downwards.
TCCTTGCAAATAAAATCTAGTACTATAATAATAATAATCTTATTTTTAGAAGACATGTAGAAATTTCTAAGGCACTTAGTAAATGTTCTCATCCCTAGTTTACCAATAACTAAATAGATGCCCCATTTTATAACTAAAGCCATAGTTGAATAACTTGCCCAAAGTCGGATAGCACATTGAAGTCAGAATGAGTCTAACTCAGGTCTTCATTCCCTCTATCACCATCCAAATCTTTTCAGGGCAGCTTATCTTTCTAGGACTGAAGTAGGTAGAAACATGGTTGCCCAGGAGGACATATTCAAAGTTCAGGCATAGCTTCCACAAGAATTCTTAAAGCCATGCTATGGAGATGAATCCATGGAGAATTATGTGGGCTAAGGTAATTATATTTTTCATGGCTCAAAAAAGTCCCAAGTGCTTCAGATCTTATGGAACTAAGTACAAGTACATTTTGGCTTAAAAAAAAAAAAAGAAAAGAAAGAAAGAAACAAAGAAACAAAAAAAAGTTACTATGATTTTTTTCTTAATGATTATTAATGGTTTTTAGCAGCTGCCTTCTACAACTGCAAAAAGTATACATTTGCAAAATAACTAAATCATTTTTAAATGCCAAGGAAATCAATCTTTTTGTTTGGGTTCCTTTCAGTTCCAATCAATGCTATTTTATTTTTAAAGAATGAATTTAATACTATAACCTCTTCGTTTTAAATGCCAAGGAAATCAATCTTTTTGTTTGGGTTCCTTTCAGTTCCAATCAATGCTATATTATTTTTAAAGAATGAATTTAATACTATAACCTCTTCGTGAATCAAAAGAAAAAAATAACTTAATTCTATATTTAACTCTGTATTTATTAAAGCCTTTCATTCATAGTCATTATAAGTACTAGGTGATTATAATTAAAAATTATTTTAAATGTTATTATACCTTTCAGTGTTAATACTCAGCAGTTCTATCATCCAGTTAATTTGGTCAGTAATGAATTTCCACTCTCTCTCTTTGAGGTCTAGAGAATAATGAACAGCTAGAATTACCCAACCAAAATAGGGAGCTATTGGTTACCATTTTTAAAATGATATTCTTTCAAGAAATTACCGACAAAGAAGGATTATAAAGGTATTTGCTTTCCTTTCTGAACACAGTCCAGTGACATTAAACGTCTAGCAGAATCCAATGCTTTTTTAGTCTGTTTTTGTTACAAATTCTTATGGCTTTAATGGGAAAATATTGGCACAGCCATGTGTAAACTGTGCATATTTCTGTACTCTTTGAGAGCTTTCAGGGACTTGTTTGCTATGTGGCTTCATTCATTTGCTCGTCTACCTCAGCAGAGCCAACCATCTATGGACACCATGAGTAAACTGATTTATCTGTTCTCGGGTGTCTAGCCATCCCATCTCTCCTGTCCATTTGTTCATCCATCAAACACACTAAATGCCTGGGAAACATAAATAAACAGATCAAAGTCTCTGGCTTCAGGGGCTAAAGAGGAACACAGACATATAAACACCTATTTGTAGGAATGTAATACATAAACTGGAAAGCACAAAAAAGACAGAACACACCTAAGGTTCTTTGGGAACACACTGGAAGGCATGTTTAACACTGACAGGATAAACTATGAAAAGCTTATTAGTAAAATGTCAGTTAGGTTGAATTTTGAAAGAAAAATAGTAGCAACTAACACTTACTTAGTTCTTATGATAGGCCAGACATATTCTAAGCCTTTACTTGTATTAACCCATTTAATACAACAACCCTATGAGTTAAGTACTACTATTATCCCATTATCTCATTTAATACTCATTTTAAATATAGGTAAATTGCAGAGTTGTTAAATAATTTTCCCTGTGTCACTCAGTCAGGTAACGCAAGAAATTAGAATGAAATTTTTTCTGTTTCATTGTTGACCAAGGTGCTTACAAGAAAAACATCAGTTATCAAAGTATAAGGCAAACTCTTTCCCATGGATGCAGTTTCACACATGCAATTATACCTGGTCTATAGAAGATGTCGTCAGCAGATATGCAGAGAAGTTTCTTTGGAAATATGTCGTTGTGCTCTAAATCTCCACCCCATCCATTTGTAGAGGAAGGTTGTTAACTTCTTACCCAAGATACAGGGAGTGAGGTTTCAAGGAAAGAATTGAAAGAGCTCTGAGATGTGTTTCCAGTAATTGGGAGATACAATGCACTGTGCCTGTCTCACTCCTGAGGAAGCTTTATAGAACTGTAAACTAGGGAATCTGAAGGGGAAAAGCAGGTCTGCTAGGGCCTGGAGAGGGCTCTGCATTGGCACCCATCACCTCACACTGGGTCGGGGTGCTGAGGCTTTCCAAGAGTCAGATCAAGGTCATATGAGAGAAAGCCAGAAATGTCTTCTTGTCTCTGTTCAACAGTGCTGCTGGAGTGGCAAAAAGATCTCAGTGAAAGACACTGGATGTGTAACCATGGATAGCTGGGTGCTGAAGAAATAGCCACCTACCAGAAGGAGAGGTGTTAGGGTGATTCGGAAGAGAAACTCAGCAAGGAACCATCACAGAAGTCACAAAGCTTCACCAAGAGAAAGATTTGGCTCATATCATCTGCCAGCCCACTTAGGGGCAGCAGCTTTGCTCTTCTGTCAGGTTCCTAGAACAGAAAGCCACCCACTGTTGCTTTGTGTTGCTTTGCCCCCCCCACCCCCCATGGATTTGTCACCCCACTTCCCCTGGGTGATGGAGACACAAAGGATTACTCAAAGCCCTTCTCTTCCGAGCAGTGAGAAGCCCTGAAGTGGTTAACTTCCCTGGGACCCTCCAGTAAGAGGCATCCCTTCCTTGGGAAATTAACACCAAATTGGGGCTCTCTTCCTGCATTTATTTTCCAGACCAAGAAGTTACAGGAAGAGAAGGGCTTTGAGTAATCCTTTGTGTCTCCATCACCCAGGGGAAGTGGGGTGACAAATCCATGGGGGGTTTCCAGTAGACAATTAAGTGATCTTATCAACACAAGCTTGATCTTAGCAAACATTCCTTCTTACAGCAATCTCTCAGTATCTTTACATAACAATCACTAACTAGTCTGTCCTAGTCAGATGACATTCCAGTAGACAATTAAGTGATCTTATCAACACAAGCTTGATCTTAGCAGACATTCCTTCTTACAGCAATCTCTCAGTATCTTTACATAACAATCACTAACTAGTCTGTCTTTGAGCCAGCAACCTGCTGTGCCACAAATCTTTATCTCACACCAGTGACTTATAGCCTGAGGAAAATTTCCAGTCCTCCACAAGGTGAATATTTGAAACTGCAAGACTTTGGAAAACCAGGCCCTGTGAAGTACATATGCTTTATAGTATATTCCACAACCCACCAAGTAAGAAATACCCTATTCCTTTATCTTTCCTTTTTTTTTTTCCCCCTGTTTAGACTCCTATAGTGAATCAAACATGAAAACTGCTAGTGAGTGGGCAGAAAGCAAGCAGGGAGGCAGTGGAGAGAGGAAGGACCCTGCCACCTGCAGCTCAGCTCCAGCCTCATTGAAAGCCTCCAGCCTGAAATAGACCCAAACTTGACCAGGCGAGCAATTAGCTGATGTGTCAGGCTCAGGATTTTGGCTAACATTGTGGGCAGGACATTGTAGTTTCCAAATTCAAACTGTGTTCACACTTGAAATAACCAGAAGAATATAACCTAAGAATTGAAGTGACAGGGCCTGTTGAGGTGTCATCCAGGGTCCCTGAACACTTAATTCCACTGATTAAAATTTAAAGGACAGTCAGAGACACATACAGTTATGTAATTTGTCACGTCTTCAACACTTGAGTTATACTAGTAAATGCTAATGTCATTGTTTCCAACTCTCTTCATCCCTCAGAAATAGAAAAATCAGATGTTCTCTTGAGCAAAATCAAATGATAACCAGTGATGAATTTCCATGTTTCTGTAAGATTAGCTTTTCTCTCTGAAAATGCTTTTTATCAGAGAAGGAAAACTGAACACTGAACTAGACTTAGAACAATTCCAGTTAAGCTTTTGTCATAAACCTTTGTAAATCTCAATATTTCATCTGTAAGTGGGATAAAAATCCCTGCCTTACTTACCTTATAGGGTTATTTTGAAGAACAAATGACAACAAAATTTGGTAGTTTACACAATGGGATGACATGCATATATATACACATACACACACACATGCACACATCAATATGGGTAGAAGTTAGAATAAAACATTGAAAGAAAAAACGTACGGTAAAAAATTATATAGAATTTAAAATACCCATTCCTTCCTCATAACACAAAATGATACTATATATTGTTCATGGAGACATATGTGTATATACATACATATGAACTAAATGTATAAATGTGGATGGACAAGTAGTCAGAGGATTTCAGTTTTAGACAGAATGTGTTCATTCTTTTTTTTTTTAATGGAAAAATGTTAACAGTTATTAATGCTAGGTAGTAAGAATTCAGAAATTTATGTTATTCTTTGCATGTTTTTGTAATTTTTGAATTTTATTTTTATAAAACACAGAAACATAGATAAACACCTAAAGAGGAAATTAGGAAAAAGATATTACAGTGTGAAAAGCTACATAAACATAGGATCATTTTTAAACATACTGTAACTTTTAATCTTGAGGTTTAAACCGTGCTAAGACTCAACATTCCATTATAATATAAATAGTAACAAATACCCTGAAATATATACTTGAGTAAGTCAACAATTGGTGAACAGAAAGTATTTTCTTTTAATTACAAAGGCTAATTGTATTTAATTGATTTAATTAAGTCTGGAAGTCCACACCATACAAATAGTAGTCCAAATTTTAAGTGTGGGCCTCTATTTTTAAAAGCCCTTTCTGAGCTCAAATAAGTGAAAGGATCTCAAAATATAGAATTAAATAGCATTTACTTTTTTCTGTTCATAATAGCAATACCTGATTTGTAGGAGATTCATAAAACACAAGAATTAAGTTTAAAAAATTTAAATAACCCATAATTTCACTGCCCAGAGATAATCTTTTCCTTCAAGTGTTTTTTCTATAAATATACAATTACCACTATTGTTTCATGTCTGCTTATGTGTTTTGTTCTTATCTCAGTTCTGGCACATGCCATCAAATTTCCTTGAAAGCATGCTTTTACTATGGTATTAAAGCATACGAACTGACACCATCATTTATCTTGCATTTCCTTATTAATGAACATACAGATTATTTTTAGTTTCTTACTATTACATGTAACGCTCTGATGGATATACATATTTATAAACATTTCTGCATTTCACTGACTACTTTTTTTTAGAAAAAGTTCCCAAAGGATCTATAACTTTGGGATTTTAGAAAGATAATAATAGATGCCTTTACCATCTATTAGGGAATCTCCTTGTTGGGGTCTGGGAAACCACTCTGAATCAAAGACATTACTATTTTCTCAACAAAGCATATTAATAGTCTCACTAAGTAGAATAAATAAAAACTATGCATAGCTTCATATGAATTCAAGACAGTTTTTAAAACTAAATGAGCTATGAAAAAGTTTTGAAATTTGGAAGTGTGGCTAAGGGATTATGGACAATACCCATTTATACTTCTTCATAGAGTGGATGAGAGTGGTGATTTATAGAACTTTCAAGCACTGTTATTTTTAGATTTTATCAATTTGATAAGCAAAAATAAAATATTTAAAATTTTGTACATTTTATGTTATTCATTAATACTCACATTTTCTTTCTTTTGACATTGCTATTATGTCTTTGTTCTTTCATAGTCGAAGCATTCACCTTACTGATTTATGAAAACTATATTAATGATAATAACACTTTGTAATATATTTTGAAATTTTCTCACAGTTTATCATTTATACTTAATTTTAATATTTAAAAAGTATCTATATAGTTAAATCTTTTAATATCTTACTTATATATTCTGTGGGTTTGGACAAATGTATAAGGGTACTTCAAAAAGTTCATGGAAAGATTTGTATTATCCTTTAATTCTATTTTTCCACGAACTTTTTGAACTACCCTAGTATAATGATATGCATCCATCATTATAGTATCATAGAGCAATTTTATTGCCTTAAAAATCCTCTGTGCTCCACCTATTCATTTCTCCCTCTCCCCTAATCTCTGGCAATCACTGATTTTTTTTTTCCATAGTTTTGCCTTTTCCAGAACGTCATAGAGCTGGAACTATATGGTACATATCCTTTTCAGATTGGTTTCTTTCAATTAGTAAAATGTATTTAAGTTTCTTCCATGATTTTTCATGGCTTGACAGCTGATTTCTTTTAATAATATTCCATTGTCTAGATGTACTGTAGTTTATTTATCTATTTACCTACTGAAGAAAATCTCGGTTGCTTTGGCAATTATAAATAAAGCTATTATAAACATCCATGGTTTTGTGTAGACATAGATTTTAACTTCTTTGGGTAAATACCAAAAAGTGTAATTGCCAGATCATATGATAAGAGTAGGTATAGTTTTGTCAGAAATAGCCAAAATGTCTTCCAAAGTGGCCGTATCATTTTGCATTCCTACCAGCAATGAATGAGCATTCCTGCTGTTTGACTTCCTGGTCAGCATTTGGTGTTGTCAATGTTCTGAATCTTGACATTCTAATAGGTGAGTAGTGGTATCTCATTGTGTTATTGCATTTCCTTCATGACATATGGTTTAGTGTCTTTTCATATGCTTCTTTGCTATCTGTATATCTTCTTTGGTGAGGTGTCTGTTAAGGTTTTGGCCCATTTTTCAATTGAGTTGTTTTCTTATTGTTGAATATTAACAGTTCTTTGTCTATTTTGGATAACAGCTCTTTATAAGATATGTCTTTTGCAAACATTTTCTCCTAATGTGGCTTGTCTTTTTAACCTCTTTAAAGTGATTTTTGCACAGCAGAAATTCTAAATTTTAGTGAAGTTCATTTTATTTTTTATTTTTTATTTTTTTTATTTTTTTTTTCGTTAAATTTTTATTTTGTCAATATACAATGTATATGATTATTATGGCCCATACCTTAGCATTGTATCAAAAAAGTCATCACTAAACCAAGGTCAGGTTATGTAAGTTTTCTCCTACATTATCTTCTAGAAGTTTTATAGTTCTGCATTTTACATTTAGGTCTGTAGTACATTTTTAATTAATTTTCGTATTTTTGTGATGTCTGTGTCTAGATTTTTTTTTTTCCGCATGAGAATGTGCAGATGTTCTATCACCATTTGTTGAAAGCAATCTTTTCTTCATTATATTGCCTTTGCTCCACTGGCAAAGATCAGTTGATTATATTTATATTTATGTGGGTCTATTTCTGAGCTCTCTGTTCTGTTTCATTGATCAGTTTGTCTATTCTTTCACCAGCACACACATTATTGATTTCTGTAGCTTTCTAGTAAGCAACGATGTTCGCTAGTGTCATCCATCAACTTTGTTCTTCTACTTCAATATTGTGTTGGCTGTTCTGAGTCTTTTGCCTCTCCATATAAACTTTCGAATAAGTTTGTCAATATTTACAAAATAACTTGCTGGAATTTTGATTGGGATTGCATTGAATCTATAGATAAAATTGAGAAAAACTGACGTCTTGACAATATGGAGCCTTCTTATTCATGAACATGAAATATTTTTCCTTTTATTATTATTATTATTTTTTATTTTTTTCATCGGAGTTTTGTAATTTTCCTCATATAAGTCTTGTACATATTTTGTTAGATTTAAACGTAAGTATTTTATTTTTGGGGTGCTAATGTAAATGGCATTTTGTTTTTAGTTTCAACTTCTACTCGTTCATGACTGGCATATAGGAAAGCCATTGACTTTTGCATGCTAACCTTGTATCCTGCAAACTACTAGAATCACCTATTAGTTCCAGGATATTTTTGTTAATAGACCATTTTGGCTGTCATATAATGACAAGATTGAAAGAGATGGAAATGGAATCTGGGAGTCAAGTAAGAAGGCAATTGCGGTTTACCAACAGAGAGATTATGGTGGTTTGCTCTAGAATGGTGGCCTAGATTAGAAAGAAATGGGATGGATTTGTGATATGTTTTTAATTTTGAAAAACAAGGCTATTGAGAAGGGGGAAAATAGATTTCAAGAATAATTTTAAGATTTTTTGCTTGAACAACTTGGTGGATGTTGACAGATTTAATGATAAGGGAAAGACTGAAAAAGGACAGATGAGATTTAGGGGAAGGACTCAAAATAAACAGACACTTCCTCATTTCGCTGGTGTTCCAAGGCAATGTGGTTGGATCTGGTCAGTAGCTTTGTCTTTGTGCTCCGAAGTTTCAACTTGCTTCCTTAGATTTAAAATTATTGTTCAGAGTTCATCTGTGAGTCCTCATTGAATTTCCATTTAGATCCTTCTTCATACTCGACTGTTGGATCATAGTTGCTTGATTTGTTTACTTGATCATCTTGACCTGTAGCCTAGAAGTAAACAAAAATATCCTTTTCCACAGAAATCGAAGTCCACCACAAATGCAGTTGAAAGTAAAAGCGAAAGAAACTTCTAAAGTCTTGTGCAGTTAAACAATATTGATGTTTTCAACTCTGGGCTCTTGAGAAATTTTGTATGTTTTCTTTGTCCTCAGGAATGTCTTCCCCACAGATCCTGCCTGGGTTTATGGTGGTGTGTTGGTTGGACATATGACATTTTCGAAGTGAGGGTTTTTCTAAGTTTCAAAGCAATAGTATCTTATTGTTTTTCTAATAGATTACATGCAAATAAAATCCAAGTGCTCTAGCTGAATTGGGAGCAGAGGGTCCAAAAGGCCTCAGGGACTCTAATACGTTTGCGAGCATCAAAAAAAGATTGCAGTCTAACTACAATTTTAGGTAAACCAGCAAAGAAGAGTTCAAACCTCAATCTTATTAAGTTCTCCCCCCCAAAAATGTCTTATCTACAAAAGCATGAGTTTCATGCTAGTTCAACCACCAAATCACTATATGCTTGTATGTTAACAAATCACTTTCCAATCTATGCCCCTGGGTCTTCAGCTGAGTCAAGATGATCTTGATACTTTCTCTGAGCCCAGAGTATCCAATGAGCTTAACTAGTCAAGCTTGCAGCTGTTGAGTTTCATGCTCACAACAACCTCTTCAACTTTCCCTTTGAATGGTATGTCAGTGTGTGGTTGTAAGGGAAAGGGAAGGCAGTGGGAAGTTTGGACAAGAACGATAGTAAAGGCTGTGTGATTTGGCTATCCGTCACTAATAGAAAGCTAGTCACTGAATCTCATTCACTGACTTGGTTCCAGATTTACTGGGATTTGGGATAACACTAATCCTCAGGTTATGATCTATTTCATCATTGGGAAAATTTGAGAAGTTTTGATCTATACTCATGAGAAAAAGAACAGAGAATATGAACAAATGCATAATCTGGTGACATTGTTCTGTTCTTAAGATGCCAGATGAGAAGCCCTCTTAAAAGATGTCACTGAAGAGAAACGAATAAATAAAATTTTATCTCAGATTTTTAATGTCCTTATCAGAAAGCCTTAGTCAATGATGACATAATCTTCCAAGGGAATGGTCATAAAATTTGCCAATTAAAATAAGGTAGCAAGTGTAATACAAAAATAAGCTTCTACTTTCTTCCGTTATTTTTCTGTTACCCTGCAATAGTACGGAAGGAGATTCCTGGAAAAATTCAAATTCTGTGTGGCAGAATCTGAGGTTGGGCAGTCTTTCAGATTCAGAATGTGAAATTTAGTTACCCTTTTTTGTGTGTGTCAGTATATCAGGAAAGAAGTGGGGTAAAAAAATAGATAAAGGAGGCATTCGACAGTAACTCTTTCATATATCCCAAAATTTGAGATTTATTTTAAGTTCATTTCTCAAAGTACAACAAAACTCTGAAGTGCAGAGAATGTCTCTTAGATAAGAGTATTGCTTTAATAAAATTGTTTTTTTCTTAGCTAATTTTTCAATAATGAGGAAGATTTGATGGGGTTATGGAAAAAAGAGGAGGGCCACATTATTTCGGAGTATAGAGTCACTGAGAATGGGTGAGCAGATTGTCTTTGGTTTGCTAAAGGCAGTCCTAGCAGGTCAGTGAGAGAGTTTGAATTTCCCCAGCTTTGCAACATAACCCAAAGCCCTTGTACAAGAAATGCCCAGGAGACCAGACCAGTTGGGGAGAAAGCAGCTGTATCACTATCATTTTGCATGTGTGGAAGGGCTTTGAAAATGATCAAGTTCCACAAAAATTGAAGTGATGTTATTTTTTTTAAGCCAATGATTATTATTATATATGAAATGATTATTCGTGAACCAAGAGGAAAGCCTCTGACTCTTTAGAACACTGACTTTAATAAGAGTGATTCTTTAACTTCTGAAGCGCACTTGAATCCGGGAAACATCTAAATGTCATCTGAAGTTAATTCTGGAAAATAAGTTAAGGAAGACTTTTTTTTTTTTTTTGGTAAAAATTCCATTTTGATTATAGAATAATATACAAAATTTCTCTACCAGTTCTTCCCAAGCCTTGGCATCATCAATGGAATCAGCCTATGGCATCCCAAGGTGTCTACTTTAAAGGAAATTAACTCTACAATTTCTTCCATGTTTATTTTAACAAGTCAATTTATGATTACATTTTGTAGAGTAGAACTGGAGGTCTGGTTGTCTTTCAGATGCAGAATGTGACGTTAATGACCATGTTTTCTTGTGGGTACATAAGGTTTGAAGTGAGAGGAAATGGAGATGTTATTTATACAGCTTGCATCACTGAAAGTAAGAGAAAGGAGTCATCTAAAAAGTTTGTCAGTATGTGTATGGATATTTTCACAGTATCTTAAAAGTAGTGATTAAAAGTTTGAAAGTGGTTTAAAGTTAGTTAAGTTCATTTTTATATATAAAATGTCCCTATCCCCCCAAACTAAATTGTTCCAGGTTGGTTTCCTATTTGCATTCTGAGTTTCTCCAAGAGACAGAGTGGTAAGGGGATCAGATTAGATGGAAGAGAGCAGTTAAGATATTGGCTTGGCTAGTCATTGTCATTTATTTCTCAAATGAGCTACTTCATAAAGTATCTGAGTCTTAGATTTTCCATTTATTGTGTGATACAAGAGACTCACGTGGCTATATCTCTACTTTTTATTTTCTCTCAGTCCTGGATTCTCTTTATAATTTTTCTTTCCTGTGAGTAAAGGCAGAGAGACAGAAGCAGAACACACATGCTGGACAGACTGAAGAGGGATGTTCCTGTGGGAGCTGGGGCGTATGGATCAACTCTCTAGTGCCTGGAATTGTTACTATGCTACGGGTTAGCTCAAAACAATAACAGCAGTCTCCAGCTCTACTGGCCCACTGATATTTCTAGGCAAAACCAACAAACTCTGAGTTAACTGAGACTTTAATGACCCCAGAGGAAGCTTGAAATTTTGCTTGGGAACCAAAGTTTAACTTTATCATAGAGATAAATATAGGGAGAGAGGGAGCAATGCTTTGGGACCATTAGGAATGTGATAACATTGTAGTTTTTAAATGACAGGATCAGAGAATACAGAGAGCTGGAAGGGGTCTCAGAGGTCTGGTTCCATACTTGCTTTTACTGATGGGGGTAAAAGAGGTCTAGAGCAAAAGGACTTGCCTATGATCACAACTAGTTCATGGCAGAACCAGGACAGATCTGAGGAATTCTGCCCAGAGTTATTTTATGTGTATATCTCTTTTGGAATCAAATTCATTTTGTTTACTCATCCAAACACAAATACTATTTGCTAGAATGTAGACCCACTGCTGAGATCTAATAAATCTCTTTCTTCCCAAGACGTTAAGAAGATGATGATCAGTAGTTTATCTCTGTAAATAAATTTCCATTTGGGCAATCTGCACATGGTCAGATACTGCGAATGAGAGGTAGTTTGGAAGTGAACACGGCAGCAGCAGATGGTCGGTCGTATGGAATAGCCTGGTTAAAGAAACCACAGGCAGGCGCCCTGCCAGGCTGGTGAGGAACAGGTGGTCAGGTAATCAATCTATTTTCAGGGGAGCCAAAATGAACAGTGACATCAGAATCTAGAATATGCAGGTACGATGAGTGAGGTGCTCTCCAGCAGAGCCAAACTGGCGAATTTTACAGGTTGTACCAACATTTATGTTTGAATGAATTCTTTAAAATCTCTGTAACAAGCAAAATAATCAATTTTAATGACATATATTTGGTATTTTAGCTTTGATAATTTTTTTTTTGATCAACAAGATTAAACTGTTTGAAATTTCTGCAGAGTAAATTCAAGACACTTTTCTTTATTCAAAAGTAAAACATATCATTCTTTTTCCTAACTTTTTTTCTCTTATACAAATATATATATTTATATGAAGCTGGCTCTTTGTCTAATTACCTTTTATTCTATAGTCAGTATTAAATGATATGAATAGTTAATATTTGTGATTAAAACTCAGATTTCGGTAAAAGATAAGGTACTTATGTTTTATATATACTTAAAATATAAAATTATATATTATGTCACCTTATTACTTCTAATGCAATTTATCCCAGATTTGCCACAGACGAGGCTATTAATTAGTGAGATAGTGAGATTTCTGAGGCCAGGGGTAGGGAAAGACTATGCAACTCCATTAGACTTGGAGGGACCTCATCCACCAGCTGGTTGGCATGGGCTGCTAGTACCAATCAGGCACTAAAGAATAGAGCAGAAGAGCAGGCTCAACAGTCTTAGTAGAGAAATATCTAGACGCTATCCAAAGTGCAAGGAAATAGGGATGCGGGGCCAGGTGGGAGCCTCGGTGCCAGCATGCAAGGTCCCACAGGTCAGACCATTCATGATGTGGACATTAGTAGGGAAGGTCCAGAAAGAGGGAAATGGTAAGTATGGGCAGAGCAGCCTAGAATAATGAGAGACAGGCTCCCAGCAGTAGAATTAAGCGTGTCTTAGTACTTGAGGCTTTACTGCCCTGGTATTTGGCTCTTTTGATTTCCCGTGAACCCACCTGAAGATGTGTTTGAAAACTACCAGAAAAAGCCTGCAGAAGTTGACTATAACAAGGCATCCTGTTGGCAGGTGCTAAAAGGAATTCATGTATAGAAACCCTAAGAAGAGAAGGAAGAGATCTTCAACAAAATGGGTTCTGGATGCAGATTCAAGTCCTTACTCCCTAACTTATGTGTTCTGTGGACTTTTTTTTTTTTTAACTTTTTACATCCAAATTTCTTCATTGGTATGGCTCATATAATTATATATCCTTTAATTCCTCCCCACCGTCCAACCCCAAGGATCAAAATCACATAATATTTTTAGGTCAGAATCCTCAATTGGTATTAGTTAAACCTGAACAAAGATGAAAGTGCAATGCCATGAGGGAATTTTATGTAAATTCTCTACTAATCAAGAAATATCTTTGTATTTCTTCCTGTGCTTTCTATATTTGGCTTTTCACCTAGATCCTTAACAAAATGCACAAACTGCAGCAGCCTGTTTTGG
>NW_007729632.1:65311-66640 GCF_000696425.1 Galeopterus variegatus | reverse complement strand
TTTTTTTTTTTTTAACTTTTTACATCCAAATTTCTTCATTGGTATGGCTCATATAATTATATATCCTTTAATTCCTCCCCACCGTCCAACCCCAAGGATCAAAATCACATAATATTTTTAGGTCAGAATCCTCAATTGGTATTAGTTAAACCTGAACAAAGATGAAAGTGCAATGCCATGAGGGAATTTTATGTAAATTCTCTACTAATCAAGAAATATCTTTGTATTTCTTCCTGTGCTTTCTATATTTGGCTTTTCACCTAGATCCTTAACAAAATGCACAAACTGCAGCAGCCTGTTTTGGCTAGAAATGGGTACAAGGTATGGTTCATTTTGAAATGGGCTTCTCCATCCTTTCCCCATGAAGTGGAGGCCACAGAGATAAGCACAGCAACAGCTCTGCCTAGCCAGGACAGGATCCAGTGCAGAATGTCATCTTGGGAGCCCTGACAAGCAAAGCAGGCCCAGTCCAGAGGGAAGGTCCTGACAACTGGTCAGAACACTTTGGTGGGCCAGACTTAGAGACACACAAGTAGCAAGCAAGAGTACAAAATGCAGGTGTCCAATGACAAAGTAGTCAGTATCAGGGTGGCTTTAAGAGGAGACAAGAGGATGCCATAGCAGAGAGATGAAACTTACCCTCAAGGAGTCTGTTAGCAAAAGGTAGGAGTTGGTCTATTTTGGTTAATGGCATTACTGATGGGAACACGGTCTTGGGTTTAGGAACAATCTCAGAGCCAACAGCAAAAAGGCAAGGGCCTTATTTCAGAGGATATGGAGTGATAATTTTTCCATATAGTCAAGTAGAATAGTGGAGAGCAGCTCTCATTTTCCTTAAATGTCCAAATGAGGAAACTTCTAGAGTAATGTTTCACATTTCTCCAGCTTGGCTTGGGAATAGGCAGGTAAGTTTGATTTGAGGATGTGGGTGGCAGATGTAATAGAAAGACCGTTTACTGCAGATCAAAACCCATGCTCTTCAAACCTGCTTTTTTCAGCAATAAAGGTGATACTTGGGTATTTATCTCTTCCATTTCTGGGTCTACTCAAGTGGTCCCAAAATTGAAGTTGAGAAATATAAGTAATTAATTAGCCCTAATATCCCCAAACAGGAGACTACAAGGGTTCAGTTCTAAACCAGGATTCAAAAGCAGAGCAGGCCAGTAGGAGAACAGTGGAACCTACATTGCCATGGGACAAAGCCCTTCTAAAGTACAGGGTGATTAGGGCCAAACTTAGTCTATAGAGCCTGCAACAGGGCTAAGCCTGAAATGTGGGGTCTAGGGACCCCTGCTAGAAAGAGTGCAGGGATAGAGATGGGAAGAAGGT
>NW_007729632.1:63166-64742 GCF_000696425.1 Galeopterus variegatus | reverse complement strand
TGATGTGAGTGTGAGGACAGAGTATTCACACGTTTTGTTTGATTTGGAATTTTAAAGTTCAATCAGGAATTAAGGTAAGCATAGGGATCAAGCTATTAAGGAAATCGGAAAGGAACAGACAGTCCTGGAATGTGGCAGCTCCTGTTTGACTTTAAATATAAGTTAAATATTAATTTTTCTAAAAAAAAAAAAAAACCTCTTCCCCTAGGGAGGCCTTTCTGTCTCATTCTATTATGTTGACAGGTTGTTGGTAACATGCCTTTCACACTAACTTATTTGGAGAAAAAAATCTTCAGATGATCCTATTTGTGTAAGGAAAAAAAAATATCTTCAAAACAACTCTTTTGTCGCCAGCATCAACAGAAGCTGAACACAGGTTGGTTTGTTGCACAGTAAGAATTATCCCTTTCATTTCAAAGGAATCGAAGATGTTTGGGGCAAGTAAGAGCCCTGGATACACATGACCAAAATAAACTACTATCAGATTTGATTATAGAAAGTGTTGATTAAGTCTGCTGAAGTCTAAGTATACTTTTTATTGTTCCAAAAGGATTTTGTAGAGAGGAAAAAGTCAGCCTTAAAAAAAAAATAAGCTGATTTGGGGGAAAAAGAAGCATTTGAAGATCTCTTCTCTGAATTCTTTCCTGAAGATCATTCCCTAAAGCAAGAGGGTACAATGATGCTGTTGACTTGTAAATAGAAGTCAAAGGGAAATTCAAGCTTCTGTCAAGATTCATTCCAAATATAATAAAAAAGGAAGTGATTGAATCCCTTTTAAAGATTTTTGGATGGGCTCTCTTATGCTTTGGCTGTTCTTTGGATTTGTAAGGCATAATAAGGAACAAAAGCGAATTTTAGGCTCACAGTTCATATCTATCTTAGCAGAAATTTCAACATCATATGTTTCTAATACCTCCTTTTTTCAAATCATAATTTCTTTCTTACTTACTTTCATTTTTACTTTCTTTTCTTAAAAAAGAATTTACAAAAATTCTATCACCCAGCACTCCATGACATGGAGTATATATGTTTTATATTTCAGTATAAAAACTAAGGATCTTACTCCAGCTACTGCCTATCAGTGTGAGTTGTGGATCTAAGTTTCCTCATTTGTAAAACAAGGGAATTGGACAAGGCCTGCAGTGCTCAAACTATGCTCTGTCCCAGGGTTCCTCAAATTTGGCACTATTGACACTTTAGGCTGGATCATTCTTTCTTGTGGGAGGCTGTCCTGTGCATTGCAGAATGGTTAACACTATCCCTGTCTTCTACCAATTAGATGCCAATAGTATGACTGCTCCAAATGCCCAATTCCCCAGTTGTGACAATCAAAAATGTCTCAAGACATTGTCAAATGTTTCCTTAGGGCCAAAATCACCCCCAATTTTTAGTTAAAGCAGTGATTCTCAAATTTTTGTGGGTATCAGAATCACCTGAAACTTGATTTTTTACTAACAACCAGACTTGATTCCACTTCAAAAAGCCAAGTCTTCTGTGTTTTTAATTAGCTTTTTTTTTTTTTTGTCTTTTTTTGTGTCCGGCAATGGATCGCAACCCTCAGTGTCGTGCCCGTACC
>NW_007729632.1:60481-62632 GCF_000696425.1 Galeopterus variegatus | reverse complement strand
ACTTGATTCCACTTCAAAAAGCCAAGTCTTCTGTGTTTTTAATTAGCTTTTTTTTTTTTTTTGTCTTTTTTTGTGTCCGGCAATGGATCGCAACCCTCGGTGCCGCACCCGCACCTCACTCAGCCAGTGAGCGGGAACCGGTCTGTATGTGGGATCCGAACCCTCGGCGGGAGCACCGCCGCACTCCCAAGTGGCGCACTGTAGCAGTGTGCCACCGGGCCGGCCCCTTTAATTAGCTTTTTGATAACACAACAAAGTTTGACAACCACTGTTCGTAAGGAATTGGATAACGAAGTATGGTTCCTGCATCAAGAGTCTCAGCATCACCAAGGAACTTGCTAGAAGTGCAAATTTTGGGGCTCTACTTATGATTTAGCAAATTGAAAATTCTGAGATGGGACTCAGTTGTCCAAGAAAGACCAGCTAAGAATGAAGTAAGTTCTTGGCACAACCAGCAAGGTGAGGAGTGCAAGAGACCCATGGAGGACCGCCTCTTCAAACACAGAGTAGGTAACACTTGGCAGAGAATGACCTGGAATCAACTTCTATGCACTGCATGGCTTTTATCACCATATGGTCATGAACTTTTTGTCCTGATCCAACCTTAAAAGGCATATCAGATTGGCCTTCTTGGGGTGGCGAGATCTGAGGGACAGCATAAATCGCTGTCTCCTCCCATATTTCAGACTCATGAATCTTCCCCAGTCCCTGGAACCTCAACTCACAGACTTACTCTTTGTGCTGTGGCATTGACTCTAGACTAGTGGCTCTCAACTTTGGCTTCATATTAAAGTCATCTGGGAAATTTCTAACAATCCCAGTGTTTAGGACAAACCTCAGTCCAATTAAATCAGAAACTCTCAGAACAGGAGACAGATATCAATACTTTAACTTCTTCAGATGATTCCAATGTTCAGATAAATTTGAGGTGTCCATTGAACAGTATCTTTAAAGTCAGGTGGGGGCTGTACAGGGAGAGGTAAGATAGTAGGGCATGAAAAAGACTTAAAACGACAAGGCCAGTTTGGGAATCGGCAGGATGTTTGCTGTGGCTGTAGTCTTTAGGCTTTTGACTCTGTGACAATGCAATTCTAAGTTTTCCTAAATCCTTCCAGCCAGAAGTCATCTTTGCACCCTCTGTGTTCCACAGCACTTTGAGTCTAACATGTACCACATTCTACCTTATAATTCTGCACATCATATTTGTGAGCTCTTAGAGATCAGGATTCTGGCTTATTCATTTCCTCTTTCTCCCAGAATACCTACTTTGAGAGTTGGCATCCAAAGATATGAAATTAATTGGCATATATTAAATGATGTAGAAATGTCACTGAGTGCAGAGATAGTCTATAGCAAAGCATCATGGCACTTTGCCTTCAGCCTGTATCTTAATGTCTTCAAGGGCTGGCCCCATAGCTCACTCTGGAGAGTGCAGCACTGGGAGCGCCGAAGCCGTGGGTTCGGATCCTATATAGGAATGGCCAGTGCGGTGCGCTCACTGGCTGAGCGTGGTGCGGACCACACCGTGCCGAGGGTTGCGATCCCCTTACCAGTCAAAAAAAAAAAAAAAAAAGAACCTTCCACAAGTGGATTGATAATCTAAACTCCAGAGTCTTGATCTGAAAACAGAGATAATCACTAGAGGAAAAAAAGTCTGGGCAGATGACCCAAATGCTAATTCTGGAACACTGCATACCCAAGGCATTCAGTACACACTCAGCTCCAAACTGGAGCTTTTCCAACAGTGGGATGAGACAAATTAGTGAGACTTGGTGAAAAAAATAATAACAGCATAATTCTTAAGTGTCACTCAGAGTTACACAGCCAGGGCTGTTCACTGCCAGAGTAGTCAAATCCAACAAAATGAATGACGGAATGAGCATGTAACTCTGACAACCTCCTCAGCATAGTGGTGATTCCACACAAGAGACTTCTTTGAGAAATTCATACCAACTAGATGATATATGTGGCTCTTTCCCATCACCCTTCCCTCCGCTCACCATGTCAGTGGCAGAGAAACTTTGGTGACATTCCTGCAGGCACTAGCACACCACAGGAATGCCTCCAGGAGGCAGGCTGGAGTCCAGGGTCCAGCGCATAAGCTCACACACATTCTTGTGAGAGTGTGGAGCCAAGGAACAGCAAAGAGGG
>NW_007729632.1:59436-60346 GCF_000696425.1 Galeopterus variegatus | reverse complement strand
CCAGCGCATAAGCTCACACACATTCTTGTGAGAGTGTGGAGCCAAGGAACAGCAAAGAGGGAAACACCTTGGCTAAGAAGGTATTTATGACCGAGGAGAAGCGGAACAGGAAAGACTCCAGCTACTGCCTTGGGGTCTGGCAGCCATTTCTGTCAGCTTTCCCATTCCTAGATTGATACTTACTGCTTAAGTCCTGGGGGTACTTGGTTTTATTAAATTGCCTCTTTGTTAACTCTTAGAATAAGAATTAATATCTGAGTACCATCTGACTTGCTGGAACGTTTGGCTGTCGTAAGAGATGAGGAAACTGAGGCTCAGTTGCGTGAGGTCACGCAGCTGGTAAACCGACAGAGACAGAGCATAAGTACAACTCCTCCTTCCTCCGACAGTTGTCTGTGTCCTGTAATACAATGGGCTGCACAGGAAAGGCGGGCTGTTCTTTGTTTTCCCCCCGCTCCAGTGCACAGACACACACTTGCACACAACGTGGGATGAGATGACGGGGGAGAGACCCTCCCGAAGGAAGATTCCGAAGGCCCAGGGTTGGGTCCTTGCTTTGCCAGTTAGCTCTATAAACTTGGCCAAACCACTTTTCTTCTAGAACTTCCGCAACTACACCTATAGCTCCTCTAGGACTTAATAGCCCGAGATGAAGCTTCAGGCTTCATTTGAAGGTGAAGGACTCTGCGAACTGCGATGTCATGTGCAGATTCCAGAAAATGATAAAATGACAGATGCCCTAACCTCACTAACCTGAATTTGCTTCACCTCTAAAAACGGGCAGGAATAACATTCACTTCCGCAACCTGGAAGGGCACCCACGTGCGAAGCTCCTGGCCCGGTGGCCTCGACGCTGGCTCTCTGGCGGGCACTTGGGCATACGGCCGCTGGCAGCCCCGCGCTGGGCCGG
>NW_007729632.1:23029-58173 GCF_000696425.1 Galeopterus variegatus | reverse complement strand
CTTCCGCGCCGTGCTGGAGCGGGCACGCTGCTACCGCAGCTGTGAGACCCAGCGCCTCGGGGGACCCGCATCCCGCCACCGCGTCAGCGAGGATGTGCGCAGCGACTTCCAGCGCAGGGTGCCCTACAACTACCTGCAGCGGGCCTACATCAAGGTACCCAGAGCGGGCGCTATTCCTGTCGTCTTGACATGGCTCTGTCCTTCAGTCTTTCCTTTTGGGCCTCTTCATTTCTGTCTCACGTTTGTGACTAAATATCTGGCGGTCCAAGCTCTGCAACCGACACTGGATGGACGTGAGCGACTCCTTGTCTCTCTCAGCCTCAAATTCTCTCTCAAAAAGATAAGTTGACTTTTAAGGTACCCGATCAATGCTCATTCGTGAGGCTTTGGCAGAGCTGGGTCTAATACAAAGTTCTCTTCTCTCCGTTCATTTCTTGCTATAGTCCCATCCCCGTCTCTTTTCTTTCTCCTCTCCCTCAACTCTCATACACGGTTAGTCTGCACTTTTTCTCTGAAGTTTGAAAGAAAGCATCCGCAAAGTAGTGGAGTTAAAAATAGACCTGTTCCAGAACAAATTTGTTTCTCTCTTCTCCCCTTCACCTACAAAAAAGTAAAGATCAGAGGTTAAAGTGAAGGTATGCTCGGAGCAGGTGAAGCAGTGTGAGGCAATCTCACTACATGCGTTAACTGCAAGTGCTGGCTTTTTCTCTTTTGATAGAGGGCTTCCAATTTTTGCAGGTACACTTTCGACTGGGCTATGTCAATGCTCAGCACTCTAGAAGGAGAGTATGCAACTTGCCTGAAGTTAGTGGAGGTATACAGTGTAGGTGTCATGTTTTCCACTTCCATAAGTTTGATGGTCCATCTGGATGCTTCAGCAGAGGGAATGTAGAAAGAGTTTCTCTACCTCCAGGCCTACTCACCCATATTGCTCTGAATTTACACTCTTTCTGCTACACTTCTGGCCTCTATGTCAATACATCCATTTCTCTTCTACAGCTGTTGGAGAAGTGGCAGCTCTAGGGTTGGTTGGTCTGCCAGTCAATGAACCAAGCCGCGTTTCCATGAGGATGAAAATACACACCATGTTCAGACATCTAAATTCCTTCAGCAGCTCTTCCCACAGGTCTCCATCCTCACAAGCGAGAGGGCTCTCTCAGATTCACAACTGTCAGGGGAGTTTGAGACTAACTCAGCTCCCAGTGCGCGCTATGGTTAAGGTGCTGGAGTTCACTAGACGAGTATCTTGGGCAAGAAGTGAGAAAGCCAACAAGCGAGAGGGCTCTCTCAGATTCACAACTGTCAGGGGAGTTTGAGACTAACTCAGCTCCTAGTGCGCGCTATGGTTAAGGTGCTGGAGTTCACTAGACGAGTATCTTGGGCAAGAAGTGAGAAAGCCAGAATTCTTTCTAGGACTTGTCTTCTAGTTGCTTGTGCCTCCTGATGGATTTGCTAAGGCATGTGTTTAATGTAACTAATTTCTAAGTGAGTGGCATGGTTTTTGGTGGTCTTACAGAATCAGTCACTACTGTGGGGAGATGGAATCTTGAGTACCTGGTAAGGAAGATATCCTAAGCTAGTTCCCAGAGCAGAAGGTGGGTGGTCCTTTAGCATGGTCCCTGCAGTGTGGTCCTCCCAGGAGTCTCAGATGTGAGGTTGACAGTCCTGCTGATAATTCTGTCACACATCTTGTACAGATTTTTCTTTCTTAGGACCTGAGAAGGAATACATATTCGTGTTCAATCCTATAAAAATAAATAACCATGAAATAACTCTCAACATGTGGGTTTCTTTGGTTCTGTAATTACACTTACTTCGCTGTTGATGTTAACATTTATCAGTCGTTCCCCTGCTCCTGTCCCTGATTGAAATCAAAGAAAGTGAACTCATAGGTTTAAAATGCCACAAATTTTTGCAGTGAATTGATAACAGGAACAAGTCACACATGGTCACCTCTGTGGGTGAACTACTGGACGTTGTCTGATGAAGCAATGAAATTTAAGAAGTTCTTTCAAAAATGTGTGGTTTGTGTGTTAATTTCTGTTCTACCGGCAATGCTCCTAAGAGTAGAACAAGTCTTGCATCTTTTTTCTACTTCACCTTCACTCTCATAGGCAAAGTTTCTTGGATCTACGTAATCGATAATCTTTTAAGGAGGAAATATTTTTACCTCTTTAGAAATTGACTTTTGATAGTTAACGTTTGTGAACATCTAAAAGATGCATCATGGTTCATGGTTCTTCTCTCTCCTGCACCACACACACTTTTGTTTTGAGACTAAAACGAAACTCTCAAATAGTAAAAGAACCTCCTCAAGCTCTGACAGGCCTGGATTCTGAGGTGTTCGTTTCCTGATGATAGGATGAGGGGTTCCCTGTCTGTGCCCCGTATTGTTGAATTACTTTTGACATCAGTGATCCAGTTTACACTTAAAGGATAATCCTGGGCTAGATCAAATGCTGTGAGGACTGGAAGGCTTCGCAGAGCTAAGGAAGTACAGTTATTCTCAGCTAGGCGGATTACAAACCGCGGAAGCTCTCAGGAGATGCTGCTTCTCCCCCATATCCTGGTTAGTGAGCCCATGGAAGTGGATCCTCCGTGCTGGTGTGTGGAGGGGAAGAAGGATTGGGAATTGTTAAGTCTGAGATGTGTTGAGTTCAATTTCATGTTTCACAGATGGGGAAAGGGAGGTCCACCAAGGGAAAGGGGCTTGCTCAATGTCACACATTTAGTGGCAGATCAACATGATTTGATGAGATGAGCACAGGAATGGGAGTCTGTTGTCTGGACTCTGCCAGTCACTGATTGTCATGCCTCTGCTGTGTCTGCTGCCGCATGGGGACACCTCAGGTGCCAGAGAATGCTGTATTCCCCAGGGCTATCCTTATGCCAGATTTGGACAGCTCCAGGGATGAGTAGGTCCTTGTCCTGTGGTGTAACAGACACTCACTGCGTTTATCTTGAGGCCAGCTCTGAAGAATTTTCCTCAAGGCCTGGCATGCTGGGGATTTGTCTGGACAGCTGTGAAGTGGTAGTTCTGCTTGGCTCCTAGCCACACTTTTTGTTTAAAGGCAGGGTGAGGCTCTTCAAACTTTTGATTTTTATCATTTCAGATGGTAAGATATAACTCATGATTCATAGCCTAAAAACTAAGATATAGCTTTCAGCCTAACATTCTCTGCTCAGAACCCTTCAATGGTTCCCCTTGCTACTATACTTGTATAAAGCCCAAATAGTCTAATGCAGCATCCACAACCTGCCTTCCCTTAACATTCCCAGTCCTATCTCCCCCAGCTCCTTCATCTGCCAACCAAAGAGAACAATGGACGCTTTGTCTTATGACTGACACTTTTACATCTCTTGGCCTTGTTTATTCTTCCTTGAGAGAGGCAAATAGCCTCTGGAATAGGATAGATCTGGGATTAAATTTTACCTTTCGATCTCTATTTGTGTGACTGTGACTTCTGAGTCTTAGTATTCCCATCTGCAAAATGGGGAAATGATGAGATTAACTTTAAGATGTGATTGATGTAAAGTGTCTAGAACAGGGTCAGATTCTCAGTAAACACTGGAGATGTGTTTCTCCTTATTATTAGTTGTAATAGTACAACTTTCCTCCTCATTTTCTACATGTTTAAATAATAACTATCTTAACACAAACATACCTATTTCTGTGAGGCTGTCCTTCACTCCCTTCAAAACTCTTAGCAGTCAATCTCTCCCTTTTTTGGATGCCTACAGCAAGGAATTTGTTCCTCTCTTAATCACTTTTTACTTATAATCTTATTTTGGAAAAATTGACATATTTGGTATCACTTATGTGAGCTCCTTGAAATCAAGAACTGTCTTAGCTATTTTTGCATCTCCTAAAGCAGAGGTTCCCAGATCTGGATGATTATTATATGGATCATTATTATTAATCTTCTGGGGCATTAAAATATGATTTAAAATTAGATATTTAGACTCAGTAAGTCTGAGTTAGGCCATCAGCAACCCTGTTCCCTCCAAATACCTGAAACGGGGTGGTAGCAATAGATGCTCAGTATGTGTCTGTTGAATGAATAATAGCTTGGTTCCATGTGTATGAAATATTGTTGGTGGCAGGAGGTTTTCTCACATTAGTTGTTTGGTTTCCTGTTTGGTCAGTTTTGAGAGAAAGTTCCAGAAGGACTGTGGACTGCCTGACTTCTCACTGTTTTCCACTTAGAAGTTCTGGATAGAGTTGGGAACCTCCACCTTCTCTCCCTCCACCTTTTTTTCTAATTTAATTTTTATTACTTAAAACTGTGCTTCAGCAAATCCTTGACACATCGTACCTGCTTTATGTACATTTGTGGAATTTAAACAAACATAAGAGAAGTACTTTTCTTCTTATCTGTGTCCTCTATAATCAGGAATTATTTGACAATATCTGTTTTTATCTCCCACTATTCCCAACCATTTAAGAAAACAAAATAAAACAAAACACTACGGCTGTTTATTTTTTTTACTTAAAACAAACTTGCCTCTGCATGTTTTGTTTCTGAGTTGGTGCTTTGTGCCATTTGACCTTTGTTTTTCTTCTTAGGATTAAAGGGGCAGGGGAAAAAAAAGAAATGCAATTAAGTGAAGCAATTCTGTCTGCCTCCTAGAGTCATCTCCTTAAACTCCCTTTATCTTCATCATAATCTATTTTATTAGTGATTTCTAGAAAAGAAAAAAACATAATCTTAAGGAATTTCTTCACTCTTATTCTGCTTTATTGGGTGCTTTCTCTTTCTAGAATGCATGCCTTAAATATGGAAATTGAAAACCTAGACAAAAACTGCATCACATGGATCCTGTTAGTTCAGAATAAAAAACTTTCTTGAATCCCACATTTAAATTTATTTTTACCTATTTGAAGAATACGTATATTTTTGTTCTCAAATTATTTCAAATAGGAGGTTGGCTTTATGTCTTTTTGAAATAGCTGTTCTGAAATTGTTCTAATGGTTATTTTCTCAAGAGTTGAGACTTTTTTTCCTCTCTCTCTCTCTCACAATTGAACTTACTTTCTTGAATCCCACATTTAAATTTATTTTTACCTATTTGAAGAATACGTATATTTTTGTCCTCAAATTATTTCAAATAGGAGGTTGGTTTTATGTCTTTTTGAAATAGCTGTTCTGAAATTGTTCTAATGGTTATTTTCTCAAGAGTTGAGACTTTTTTTCCTCTCTCTCTCTCTCTCTCTCTCTCACAATTGAACTTTGTGTGTAGTACAACTTTCCTCCTCATTTTCTACATGTTTAAATAATAACTATCTTAACACAAACATACCTATTTCTGTGAGGCTGTCCTTCACTCCCTTCAAAACTCTTAGCAGTCAATCTCTCCCTTTTTTGGATGCCTACAGCAAGGAATTTGTTCCTCTCTTAATCACTTTTTACTTATAATCTTATTTTGGAAAAATTGACATATTTGGTATCACTTATGTGAGCTCCTTGAAATCAAGAACTGTCTTAGCTATTTTTGCATCTCCTAAAGCAGAGGTTCCCAGATCTGGATGATTATTATATGGATCATTATTATTAATCTTCTGGGGCATTAAAATATGATTTAAAATTAGATATTTAGACTCAGTAAGTCTGAGTTAGGCCATCAGCAACCCTGTTCCCTCCAAATACCTGAAACGGGGTGGTAGCAATAGATGCTCAGTATGTGTCTGTTGAATGAATAATAGCTTGGTTCCATGTGTATGAAATATTGTTGGTGGCAGGAGGTTTTCTCACATTAGTTGTTTGGTTTCCTGTTTGGTCAGTTTTGAGAGAAAGTTCCAGAAGGACTGTGGACTGCCTGACTTCTCACTGTTTTCCACTTAGAAGTTCTGGATAGAGTTGGGAACCTCCACCTTCTCTCCCTCCACCTTTTTTTCTAATTTAATTTTTATTACTTAAAACTGTGCTTCAGCAAATCCTTGACACATCGTACCTGCTTTATGTACATTTGTGGAATTTAAACAAACATAAGAGAAGTACTTTTCTTCTTATCTGTGTCCTCTATAATCAGGAATTATTTGACAATATCTGTTTTTATCTCCCACTATTCCCAACCATTTAAGAAAACAAAATAAAACAAAACACTACGGCTGTTTATTTTTTTTACTTAAAACAAACTTGCCTCTGCATGTTTTGTTTCTGAGTTGGTGCTTTGTGCCATTTGACCTTTGTTTTTCTTCTTAGGATTAAAGGGGCAGGGGAAAAAAAAGAAATGCAATTAAGTGAAGCAATTCTGTCTGCCTCCTAGAGTCATCTCCTTAAACTCCCTTTATCTTCATCATAATCTATTTTATTAGTGATTTCTAGAAAAGAAAAAAACATAATCTTAAGGAATTTCTTCACTCTTATTCTGCTTTATTGGGTGCTTTCTCTTTCTAGAATGCATGCCTTAAATATGGAAATTGAAAACCTAGACAAAAACTGCATCACATGGATCCTGTTAGTTCAGAATAAAAAACTTTCTTGAATCCCACATTTAAATTTATTTTTACCTATTTGAAGAATACGTATATTTTTGTTCTCAAATTATTTCAAATAGGAGGTTGGCTTTATGTCTTTTTGAAATAGCTGTTCTGAAATTGTTCTAATGGTTATTTTCTCAAGAGTTGAGACTTTTTTTCCTCTCTCTCTCTCTCTCTCTCTCTCACAATTGAACTTTGTGTGTGTGTGTGTGTGTGTACTTGAATCATGAAAATGTACTGGTCACCATCTTTATGTCCCACCCTTAGGAAGGAAACCTGAGAGATTCTTTGTCTAGCCTGTCCTTAGGTCCTGTGTGCTAAGGAGTTAGAATCACAATTGTTTCCTTATAGAGAGTTGCCCACCTGAAGGCTGGGACAGCCCTTTATCAGTCATCCATCATTCTTATCCATAACAAGTGACACAGAGCCTTAAAATTCAATTAGATGAGGGCAGCAACTGCTTACATGTTTTTTTCTCTTCTCAGCCTGGTGAATCAGGGATTCCTTTACAGGTTTTAATAAAGGAAAGTAGTAAACTGCTTGTCTCTCTTTCTTTTCAGATCCCATCTCTGAGAATCAAATGAATTCTGACACTAATATCATTTGCTCACTGATAAATTCCAAAGGAGTATCTATATGGCATTCTTTTGGAAATGTTTGATAAAGTGTAAGCTTGCTTCATGGATGGGACTAGATAAATTCTGAAAGGTGGGCAGGTTCACCTAAAATGAAAACTTACCAGATTTGGTATAACAATGGTCCTTTTGTATTGCTAAGGAATTGAGTAAGCTGTCGGTTTCTTAGAATTACAGATCTTAGAGCTGGGCGGGACTCCAGGACAGCATCTTCAAGTCAGATAATTGCTTTTAGGCAGTGAAGGAGGAGTGAGGGACAGAGTGATAACTATTTTGTTCAAGAAATGTGATCTAGCAAGGATGTGGGTGATAATTATTAAAACTATAAAAAATGCTATTGCTTTAAGGGCCCTCAAAGATCATGAAGAAATCTATCCCTCTCACTTAACAGGTGATGACACTAGCCTCAGAGGTTCCATGACAAATCAAAGAGGGTCAGCAAGTGGAGCTGAGTCCAGAATGTAGACATTCTAATGTATAGCCCTGTGCTCTCTCTCTCCAGACTCTTATGTAATGGGTATGACTTCCACCTGAGGGTGGTCTGCTGAATCAGTGGTGCTATTGAGACCTGCAGAGAACCCTCTGCCTTCAGAGACAGGGCAGATTCACAAGGCACGTCTTCCTGGACTGCCCTTCCTCCCTGCCTGTTCATTCACATGATGCATAGGTCATTTAGCCAAGAGTCACAGTTTTCTGGTGGAAAATTTTGCATTTGTCATTGGGAAAATAATTTCTTCTTCTTTTTTTTTTCCATTCAGTTTTCTTCTATAATTCTTTTTCTGTATTTTTATTCATCCCTCCTTTCCTGTTGTCTGACTTCCTAGCTATGTAATTTCCACCAGAACTGGCCATAATTTGCCAAATGGCTCAGACACATCTTTAAAAAAATGATTTAGAGTCAAGCTTTTGAGTGGTATGCCTAGTGCTAAGTGTGTGATTTTCTTATTTTAGTACTGAGGAGGACTGAAGACTATTGTTAAAAGAAGCCGATTTCATTTGGCCATATACTCCTTTATACTTTACTATACTATATAGTTTTCTATACTTATTTTCCTGCTTTTCTTTCGACCTGCATCCCTACATTTGCCTATTGGTGTCTACGTAGTGATAGTACATCCGAAAAGAAGAGGGTTGAGGTGATGAATGGGATAAGAGAAAAAAGATAGAGGTAGAGGCAAGGTCAGGTTTCTGGCTCTAATAAAATGAAAACCATATTTTATTTAATTTGAAAAACAGTCATAGCCATCTACTTTAATATTCTTCTCATGTCCCTTACCCCCATGTGTGTTGTGCAAATCTTGGGCATGGGTTGGGGAAAGATACATCTCTCCAGCTCACTATCTTTCTGCAACTGCCCCCTGCCACATTTATGGAGCATTAGTGCTACAACCATCTGATTTTACAGATGGTAAAACAAAGCCCCAAAGAGAATTGATTTGACCAAAGTTAATACAATTAAATGGAAAAGCCAGGATTAGAATTCAGGAACCCAGTCTCTTACCCTGTTTTGTGACATTGCCACTGTTCACCATTTGTAAGGTCCACACTAAAATAGGTTCACTACCCTCAATGAGCTTATATCTAATAGAGAGAATTTAAGATGGCACATGGTTATAATACAAGGCCCACAGGGGAAATTGTCAACACCATACATTTTAGAAGACTATTTTTATTGTTCTCCCAGCTTTTTCATTTATGATAAGGAAAGTAACTCAACTTTAGGGATATTAACCATTTCAACAAGTTTCTTTTTCTCTCCCTGAGCGTCTTCTATGATTTTCTATGGATGGAAGTTGCTGGACTAGCTTAATTATTTATGTTCCTCCAGCTCTGTGGCTCTGAGATTGAGGCTGTCAAGGATACTGTTTATGCTGAGAATTAATGCATTAGATAAAGAGTAAGATTAGATGACCTGGGGTTCTTTCCAAAATTCTGCCTCTCAATGGGAGTTCATAAGAAAGGAAGAGTCACTTCAAAGTGGGGAGTAGGAAGAACCAAAAATAGGTTACATGAAAGAAGTAATGCTTAAAATAGGCCTATTCTAGAGGGGCTGATGATAGTTTCCAAATAGGGGTTTTGGATATAGACATGAAAGCTACAGTGGCACCTCCATGTAAAATATATTAAAGTAGAGGCCCTCTGGTTGAATAAAAGAAGGCATTTCTCTTCCCCGCCCCACTTCCCCTATTGTTCTGCAGGTGCACCCTTCTACATTCATGAAATAGTAGTATTCCAGAAATCCCATTTTACAGACGAAATATAAAGCCCCAAAGAGAATTCAGTTTCCGAAATTTATCCAGCAATTTAGTGGAAGAACTAGGATTGGAATCCAAGAACCTGATTCCCACCTCTGTGACATTGCTTTTGACCACTATTTGTAAGACCCACACTGAAAACATGAACTCAACAAAATTAAAATGAAACACCTTGCATGCCACTTACATTATTTGCTAAATGAAAGAGACCCTGAAAATAAAAGCCACCATCTCCTTATGCAATGTTATTTCTTGCACTACTATTCTGCCTACTTCTGGGAAAAGCTGAGGAATGGGAACCTGGGTCAATACTGTTCCCCAGTAAGCCTAATGAAAATGAATGAGGCAAAGAATTTTCTTTGGAAGGGAAATGAAGGAATAAGAGCCAGAAAGAGGGAGATTCAAGATGTCAGAATTTCCAGAAGTTTGGGGCTATCAGAATGATCCTGCTGGAATTCATTATATGCAAATATTAATGGATTTGGTTTTTGTGCAAGTAATGAAACGTTGCTAGTGATTGCAGTGTGATTGTACTGGGACACTGAAAAGGAATGGATAAAAGCAAAAGTCATAATAAAATAAATGACTACAAAACATAGAAACAGTTAACAAACCCTGAAGCACAGGAGAGTTAATTGAGCCAATTTTGATTTATTCTTCTTGCTTGAATGCTAAATTTTTAGCTTTAACTAGGCCAAGATCAATAGAGTTGCATGGAGAAATCAACACACAATTAAGACTCCAGACACAGAGAGTTACCTTAAAATCAAATATGGCTGTTTTTAAAAATGATCTCAAATTATAGTATCAAAGACAAATACAGTAGACCATACAAATTACTTCTCTTGTGAAGCAAGAGCTATTTCTGGATAACATTTTTCAGATCAAATTCAGGATTAACAATCAGCATTTGATTCTAACACATGGCATTTATAAACACCACCAGGGACAGAGACTTTCACAGTCAATCATTGTCTCTAAAGAATTACCAAGGGCTCAATTAAACAATGAATCTGCAGGGTTTCAGGTCAGTAGGCGTTTAAATTGGGGTTTTTCACCCTTGACTTATATTTTGAGATGACTAATTCTTTGTTGTGGTGGGCTGTCCTGTGCATTTTAGGATGGTTAGCAGCATCCCTGGCCTGTACCTACTAAATGCTGGTAGCAACATACCTCACGACCCTCAAAGCTGTGACGACAAAGATTTCTTCATACTTTGCAAAATGTCCTTTGGAGATAAAAATCACCTCAGATTGAGAACGACTGATTTAAACATTTAGCCATATTTAAGATGCCTGCACATCAAGGCTAGAAAGTACAATTCAAAATTTTGACAATATGTTCTAGATGACAACCTGCCCACTGATGAATCATGATATTCATGAAAAAGTTTGGCTACAACTTGACATCTTTTATAAGGGGAAATCAATTAGAAACAGAGCCTCGCTCTCCAAGACTCAAAGCCCTGGGCTCGTATCCCATAGCTGGTCCTCCATAGCTGCAATAGTTCAGCTTGTAGAAAAGATCAGAGGACCTGGCTTTTCTCTACTTATTGTCCTAACATGTCAGGACAGGTTGCTTTAACAATACTAATACTTCTTAGTTGTGAACTCCGTACTCTAGAAATAATGTATTTCTCATCCAACTTGGAAAGTACCCAAACCCAATTATTTAAAAGTAATCCAATCCAAATCTTAAGTTTTGTTGGGGTTAGCTCTGCATCACATATATTCTTAAGAAGCAGCTTGACTCAAACCAAAATGCCAATACATAAAAGTCTGGGAAGTGGGGAAAATAAGAGGAGGTCAGTGGAAAGAAGAAATGACATTGAGATGAGAGAGAGAGTGAGAAAGAATCAGAGGGAGATACAGAAATAGAGGGAGAAGGATAGAGAGATAGTAAACAAAAATGAACTAAAGAAAAGCAAGAGCAATCAACCTGAAGTCCAGGCAGGATCTCAGGTGTGAAAGGAGGCTGCACAGAACAAATCTTGGATATCACACACTCTGATATCCATGTCTCTATAATAAAACTAGTGATTCAGAAGCAGATGTTGGCCTTTCTTCAATCCTGTATCACCATAAGACTGTACTCTGTTGAGACTCTGCCTTGGTAGAGCCCAAGTTAGCAGAGCCAGTCAGTTTCCTTGGCGAAACAGAAGGAAGGAAGTGGGGGGGGCGGGGGGGCAGGGGGGACAGGGAAAGCTTCCACATGCACAGCACTGAATATTTTCCAAACAATATGATCTTTTTCTAAAAAAACAAAACAATACAAAACAGATTTCTCAGATTGCCAATAAAAATGTTAACTATTAATTTATTAGCATTCCATTATATTACTTTCCCAAATAGCAATTAAAGAATTTGTTAGGCCGTTTAGGTGTAACCTCTGATAGGCTCTAGAGGTAAGAATATGAATAAGACACTTTCCCTACCATCAAGTTAGTTATAATCCATTGAGGGAAACAAATGCGTGTGTAGCTATGATATTAATCCTTTGGATGAGAAACAGAGGTACTCCTTTGCGATTAGGTAGTGGC
The DNA here is from genome assembly GCF_000696425.1 of Galeopterus variegatus. NCBI lineage: Eukaryota > Metazoa > Chordata > Mammalia > Dermoptera > Cynocephalidae > Galeopterus > Galeopterus variegatus. The sequence continues at coordinate 46,263 of NW_007729632.1, read as the reverse complement.
AATTCAAGAATATTTTGTATAAAATCAATATAATTAGATATGGAAAAGATTTAATTTAAAGATATGTGCTATATGAGAAATGCCATTTAAAAATTACTGGTACTTTTTAACATGTGGATAGAAAAAAGGAATAAAAAAGAAGAACTATTGGAAGCAGATATAATGAAAAATTCAGAGAATTAATTTAATCAAGAATACAGGCAGTTTTAAGAATAAATTTGATTGATCATATATCTTAAAAAATGTGTATTATTCTGAGGCTTGAAAAAATCAATGTATGGTAACATATAAAATGCCTTTTAGGGAATTTTACTAATAATTATAATTATAAAACATATTACCTTGATGTTAAGTCCAAATGAAATGTAGTTTCAGTGATTTTTTTTTTTTTAAGTTTGTTAAAGGAAATGCCATTTTGCCATTTCAGGTTTCTTTGAAATCCTAGGTGTAGTTCAGCCTTTCTTTTTACAGTTTTCCAAGTTATTCACTCTCTTTGTGTCCCGGTTTTTATCTCTGTGAAAAGGAAATAAAAATGACCTAACTCACAGGGTTGATGAAAGGATAAAATGAGGAAATATTTATAAAAGTCACTTATGAGAATAAGCATACACAGAATGAGGATGAGAAAAGAGAGAAATTAAAATCTCTATTAGTAGATTAAATTATGTCCACAAAAATGCTATGAAAGAGCAACAAGAAGAAAATTTTCCATTACTTCATACAGCTGAAACACATGTCAAAGAATTTTCCTACTATGTCAAAATAACCTATTGAATTATTTTTTACCTCAAATTTAATAACAAATGTAATAATGAACTCATTAAACTTATAAAAAGAGACTTTTGTGTGTATATATATATATACATATATATATTCATATATATATGAATAATAAGACTAAAATAAACACCTATATAGGGCAATTGCTATTTAAACTTGAAAACTATATCATATTATGGTCTTGATGCATTTTGTTTGCAAAAAAGATGATAAAGAAATGGAAAAATGACATTTCCTTTAACAGACTTAAAAAATCACCAAAAACAAACACTTGGACTTAGATTTGAGTCAGTATATTTTATAATTATTAGTAATAAAAGATTCTATTTATTGACTATTACTATGTTTCAGGTATTGTGGATAAAAACTTTACATAAATTTTCTCATCAAATTCTCACAACCTTAAGATATAGATTCTGGGATGATCTTCATTCTGTCATAAAGATACTGAAGCTTGAAAGGTTAAATAATGTCTGAGATTACATTGCTAGGAAGTAACAGAGTCAGAATCTGAATCCAGGTTGTTCTGATTACAAAACTTGAGTTCTCATTTACTTAACACAGTGTGGGTTTTGAAGTCAAACAGATGTATAGTCAAAAAAAGTCCTACCTTCTATTAGTTGTATGATGCTGGGAAAGCTTGCCTGTAGGAGTCCACATTTCCTGTCTGGAAAATGGGGATAATCGTGTGGATAATCTTACCTATTTTCCATGTTCTTGTGGAAAGTTAATAAAAAAGGGGGGGGGGGGATTAGATTGTTCCTTGCATCCTAACTTCTAGGCAGAGGACTAACTTATGAGGGAAAATGAAGGGCAGAAGGATATTTAGACAAATGTATCATTATAAATGGAAAAGATAATTTACACATATAGCAGGTACAGAAAACTGGGGACACACAAAACAAAAACTTGACCTGTTCAATTTGAGCTATTGGCTTCAAGTTCAATACTTTACACATTGGAGCACAGACTTACTAGCCTTTCCACCATCAGGCTGAAACAAAAATCATCTTAATGAAAACATGGGACTGTTTGTTTGCTGTGTTAAGAAAAGCCCTTTTCTGATTTCACAATTTCCTTGAGATTGTGGCCTCTCCTTTGTATTTTTCAAAAAAAATGGACTGTGTTCAAACACATTCCAAACCTTCTCTGTTTCATATTAATAGATAAAATCTCTTCCCACAGACCAACACATCTTGAGAACTTTAAACCATAGTAAGCTTCTTCCCCACCGTGATGTCATGTGCCCATGGGAGAAGGCCTAGGTTTGGGAATCAACAAACATCTCTTCATCACAGACACCAAAGATGATATTGCTTTTTGTATAAGTCAGGTAAATGGGAGAGGAGGTCCCATAAAAAGTAAAGGGTTGCTAGCATAGCAATCCAGCTATTTAGGCTCCATCTCCAGTCTGTCACTACTGTATTTCTCTAGCCCTTGGGTCTTGCTGTGGAGAAAGGCAGCATTGGATCTGATGGTTAACATGAGCTCTTCTACAGTGGCCATCTTGAGATTTTAAAATGCTTTAGTGGACTGGTACAGCATGCCCACAATCTAACTATAGCAAGAGAAAGTTAATGAGATAATAATGAAATGGAATATGACGTTCAATGGAGATAAAAGATTAAAAGGTTACAAGGAAGGAAGTACGTCCAGTGTGTCTGATGCCAGTTCTCACCTTTGGACAATGAATCACTCTAAAGTAAAACTTGAAATCATATTATTATTTTACTTGGTGGTACTTTAAAAGGACTAGGTGAACTGGGCCACGTTCAAGAAAGGCAAGGAAAATAGATAAAAGACTCAAGGCCATGTTATATAAGAAACAGTTAAAATAGGGATGAGTAGACTAACAGGGAAAAGAGACAAACAGAAATCTCTTCTTGGAGGTTTTTTTTTAAAAAAAAAAAAATCATCATTTGAGGCAATTATTCTTGATCTTCATTGCATTGAGGAATTAAAGCACCAGGACCAAGTAACAGAAGTTACAGAGAACAAGATCTTGACTCAAATGTGAAAGACTTTCCTAACACTGACAGCTGTTCTAAGATATAATAGGAAGCCCCAGAAGAAGGTATTTAAACGTGAGTCAGACAAATGTCTAATAGGGAGGTTGTATTTAAGGTTCAAGCACCAGAGTGATTTTGAAATAGATGAGACTTAACGTATTTTTCAATCCAAAGTCAATAAGACTTCATGATTTTATGAAATGTAAATTTGTCTTGTACCCACAGATGGGATCAGTAAAGACTTTCATTGGAAAAGTCCTACAGTTCTCTGTTTTGCTATTTAATTCTGGTTAATATAATCTTAGAACAGGGTCACCAGCACACTTTCTATAAATAATGTATGTATGCAAAAAAGGAAAGAGAAAAAAAATAGTACCAAGGTCTTAAATCACACATGCAGGAAAACACACTCACGGAATATTTAGCAGTAACAATATCCACATGTATGATTGGCATCAGTCATCTGACTTCTGACTCAAGTCTGTCTGAGATAACATATGAAATGGATTTAGTTGTGGCTACAGAGTACCACTGGGAGTTTTAAGTTAAATTTATTACAACCGATCAGAATATCCGTGCTTAGGAATTAAAAGTGAGTGCACATCTTTTAGCAAATACATCATGATACATTAAGAAAAAAATATATATTTAGAGGCTTTGCAATCCTATTCTGATTTGCTTCATTTGTGTGCTGTCCAGAGGCCAATCTGAAAACCTGGCAGTATTCTACACTGTGGTTCAGTTCACAAACCTTTGACTGTGTTAATGTTGGTCAATTTTATATGGGGTTGCTAGGGTATCTTCCCAGGACTTCATATTTAAGAATATTTAAAGTCTATTAAATATTCTTGAATTAACTATTGTTTTAAAATTCTTAAAGGATATTAATATATTAAATATTCTTAAAGAATATTTCAGAAATCCCTTTATCTGGCTCCCTCGTTTCCAAAATTCTTTCCTTACTCTCTAGTTGAGAAGGGGAGGGATGCCTGCTGCCACCGCTGGAGGAGGGGATTGAGTGGAAGTCCAGGCTCTCTGTCCCACCAGCTGACACCAAGGTAGGTTGGGACATATTTTTTCCCTCGTACTGGAAATTCCTGGAGTAGAGTAGGTGTTGTCACAAACATTTCTGTTCTGCTATGCCCAATTTCTCCTGGTTTTTTTTTTTTTTTTCTTTCTTTTTTTAAATTATAGTATACTCTTTTCGGGGGTGGGGGGCGGGGGGCTGTTTGTTCCCATTGGCATTTACAGGTTTCAGGCTTCTCCAGAACCCAGTCTTGGATATATGGGAGATAAAAAGAAGACCCAGAAAACTCACCACTGTGTTCTTCACGTGCTGAGGTCTCTAGCCAGTTCATCTTCTTCTTTCCAGAGCCTTCCTGGTATATATGGGAGATAAAAAGAAGACCCAGAAAACTCACCACTGTGTTCTTCACGTGCTGAGGTTTCTAGCCAGTTCATCTTCTTCTTTCCAGAGCCTTCCTGGGTTTGCCTGTTGTATTATGTCCAGAATTTTCAGTTGTACTTAATCTTGTTCAGAACCAGAAGTCTTCATGCAGACTTTAAATGATCTCTGCACGATGATGATGGTAATGAATACAGTTTGACATGAACTTGATTTCAGAACTCTAACAGAGCTTTGTTAACCAATACTTTGCCACAAAAAGCTACAGAAAAGCATTTCTAATCTCTAATAATAATCTCTAGTCAACTTTTTGTCACCACCACTAAATCAACCCTAAGTAGATCAAGTGGATTTTGCTATAGTTCATGTCAAGTGGTAAAGAGTATTCTTTCCTGCGTCTGCTTTAGAAGTGCAAAAAGTCCCAGCACTCTTGCTAAATTGCCACCAGCCTGCCATTTCACTTGTTTATAGGTCCCTAGAGTAGGCCCCTCTGGAGCACTGTGATTTACTCTTCATAAATAAATAAACATTTGATCATTCTGGTCCATTTTCCCAGTAGGAGAGTTAACAAAGATTCACCTCATATGTTATATATGGAAAACCAATCTTCTTAGAATTTAGAATAAGAGAAAAAAATGCTCCCAAGATTCTTTTTTTTCTCTAGCCCATTGTCCCAGAATAAATATGGTATTTCCATAATCAAGACACGCTAAGTTCCAGATTATGATGTGAGAATCTTTGACCTAAACATTCACATATGGTTGACATCACTATTTGAGTCTTGGCATTTGGTAGAAATGCAATACATGTTTGTTAAATGTGAATGGTCAGTTCTCCTAGGACATGGGTTTGTCCCAATGATTCTCTGCATAGTTAGATATTTAGAAATACCTAAATAATTTAAAAATACCATTCTGTGCACTTGATCATAATTTTTTTTAAAGAAGAGCTCTTTCATGGTGACACTAACTTCAGAGGTCAATTTAAGATTAATAACATAAAATTGGGTGGGATACCTTGGAAACAGTGTTAGAGTAAGGAGTTAGAAAATAGTGGCTCTAAATATAACTAGGCCTTTATGGCTTAAGGCCTGTAGGGCTTTATGGCAATTAACCCTTTCTTGGTTTCAGTTTATTCATTTACAAAATGAGATGATTAGAATATATGGTCTTGTACATCTCTACCAGCTTTAATATATTTTAATATTTAGTGGAGTGTTTCCTCTGATAAACAAATTTATTAAATGTTACTAAACTGAAACTCTCAGCAGCGGTTTGCTCCTCAGTTTGATTTTAATAAACCTAGTATCTTACCCACAACACTAAAAATTGTGATATTTAGACCCTAAAATGATAAGCTTAGGCAATACAAAATACTGCATATATTAGAACAGAAAGTCACATGGGCAAGTCCTTTGCAATCATAGAAATGTTCATTTGTAGCAGTATCAGTGTCCTTAAAAAAATATTTTGATCTCATTACTCAGGAAAGAGGAATGGGTAAAGGGACATGAAAATCAACTATAATGTATATTGAGAAGTTAAAACTAAAAAACAACAACAAAAGGAAAGAGGAATGGGTAAAGGGACATGAAAATCAACTACAATGTATATTGAGAAGTTAAAACTAAAAAACAACAACAAAAAAAACAAAAATAACTAGCTTAGTACATCTCCTTACTGTTAATATTAGAAAAACTATTGTACTTGCTACACAGTTCTGCAGACTCTCCTCTGAAATGATGTAAACTAATGGCTGAGATTCAATTTTATTCAAAATTTTCACTATTTCCTGTGATGCTAAATCAAGATCAGGATATGAATTGTTAACATTAACTGTTTTCTATGAGTAAAGCAGTTTTGTAGATTGGTATTCAGGTTAAGACCTCTTATTTGAAATGTATTTTTTTTTTTTTTTTGCTGCCCACACACACATGAATCAGTCCTCTGTCATCCAGTTTTATTTCAATATAGTTTGGTCCCACACACCTATGTTCTGATTCACACAATATTGGGAATTTCCAGAAAAACAAAGTCTTTTCCATGATGCATGGGACTTTAATGATAAAGAAACAAGAAGTTATTCCACACTTCTATACTGCATATGTATCAGTTGTCCAGATATGATCCTTATCTAGTGGTTTGTGCAACTGTAAAGCAATGTCTGTTGATCTAAATGCACAATAATTGTCCTTCTCCATTGTGTGTATTGTAGTATATTATGTGATATCCTGCAACATTATTTGAAAAGGGAATTTTGCCAGAAGCTAATATTTCTTTCTTTCCAAGCATAATGTGTTATTAATGTTGAAGCACTTTTTAAAATGTTTTAGGCTATAGTATTTAATGTAACTTTTTTTGCTGCAAGAAGTATAGTTTTGCAAAATACTTTTTTTTTATTAGTTACATTATTTTTAGGTCTAGTATTTGTTACTATTTTATCTCTACCATTAGGCTTTAGTGAATCACTAAGGAACTGTAGTGGTTTTTTTTGTTGTTGTTGTTTAATGGAGTTAAAGCAAAACAAGCAGTGTTACTAAAATGCAAATTTAATAAAGGTAAACAAAATTGTGTAAACAATACGAGTATAAAGTAAGCAAGATTAAATGTACCTTATTAACTAAATGGTAGCTAACAGGAAACACCCAGTGGAATCTGATAAAGAGCTTGTGTGACCTTAAGAATGTCATAATTATTAAGAACACAATGAGAATGCATTTCAAATTAAGCTTGCATTTCAAATTTGTGAAATATAACTGAACCAAATCACTTTTAAATCTGAAGCTGTTGCCAGTTCATATAGTAAATCACGGATGATCGATATATTTTGAGATTCACTGATCTAGAGAAGTAAGTAAGATGGTGTTTTATGACCTTGCACAAGTTACTTAAAGCCTCTGTGCCTCTGTTTCTTCATCTGGGAAGGAGTAAGTTATAGTGGTATTGTGAGAATTTTGTTAGTGAATACAGCTTAGGCACTTAGAACAGCAGTGACTTGTAATAAGCATTCAGTAAATAATAATTGTTGCTGATGTTATCATTACTGTTTTTCTAATGGAGTATTTATATCTATTATCCTGTCTCACTAATATGAACTAAGAAGAATTGTGACAATTGTTATTTTCAGACCACATCTCTTAATTTTTAATTTTGTAGCATGGGATTAACTCTACCCTACTGTATTTAGAACCTAAATTTTACACAATCTATAATAAAACAGTAAGACTGGTCCACAAGTCCTGGCAAAACTAATTAACTTTTGAAACTCAGTTTCCCTTTCTGTACAATGGGGACTACTCATAGTTATTGTGTCTATGGAACAAGTTTTCAAAAAAAAAAAAACTGAGAAAAGTATTCTCTAAATGTTCAAGTTCTGCACACATGTAATGTAAAAGTAAGGTCATGTCTCATTCATACGAGCATTTGTAGTTTATAAAATTGTTTTACTTTTAAAAATTACTTTCACTGTATTAAAAAAGTGTTTCTTTTTATTTTTCACCACATTGAATTGCTTATTTTTACATTAAAAATGACAATACCCATACTGGCTATAAAGCTAAATATTATGACCTAAAGAATTTTTCCAAATGTCGAGCTTACATAAATCAGATATAGGTAGTGCAGACATAAGAGAGCATATGTAGAGGTTTCTTTTTGTTTTTGAAATTTTTAAGGCCTCTGACCTCCTTTAATACATTCCAGACCCATGCATGCCTTTATTCTTGGGGGTTGGGGAGTGAAGGGTGGAAGCTGTTGCTTAAAACAACACTTGGAGCAGGATTGTTTGATTAGGCCAATGGTTAGAATATTTGCAGCTTCTTGTTTTGAATTTCTATGATAACATCAACTGCTAAAGATTAGCTAGCAATTTGTGGGAAATCTAGCAACAGTAAAAAATTGGGCCTTCATGTGAGACTTTCTAGGTAATGATAACATGAGGCAGAAAGAAAGAAGGAAAATGTGAACTTGCAAGGGGGAGTCTGAGTTGGCCCCATGATATAGTAAGTTGGGGTCTCATTACTTTTTAAGTCATAACAGGCGTGATTATAGTTTTGTTTTGTTTTGTTTTTTGGTCAATAGCCTGTTTGTGGGTGTGAGTCAGTCTTTTACTGACTTCTTTATTGAACTGTACATGAGAAACCAGCACCATTATTTCTGATTTTCAAATGTATGGAAAGAACCAGTTTTAGGAAAATCAGAGCAGTTCCTTTCTTTAAGTCATGCAGCACATCAGTGAGACTCAGGAACTGCATAATATGTTCCAGCTCTCAGCTTCCTGAACTAATTCTCTTTGCCTTTGAATGGTGAGAATTATAATGGGAATGAAGATAATCACCTCTTGTGTTTGCATCATGCTTTGAAATTTGTAAAGTATTTTAACACATCTGCACTGCCTCATGAAAGCCCAAAGAGAAAGCTGAGTTCAATGGTTTATTCAGTCATACTGAGACCATGGCAGAGCTATGACTCAGTAGAGGTTTTCTTACTCCAAGGCCAGAGTTCTTGCCAAAATGTCATAATTGCTATCTGTTGAGGTATGACGTTCTTTGTAAAACACAAAGCTACAAACTCTAATAAATTTCCATTTCAAGGCCCTCATGATACCACTCTTATGTGTCTTTATCTTTTCTGATATGTGGTATTTCCAAGCTAAAGAGATTATTATTCAGTCATTTGCTCCACAGTTTAATATATGGAGAATTTGGGCCTTGTGTCTGTGCTCACTGATCTGTGACAGTCATGAGAGGAGCTAAATGAGAGCATACTGTTTCCAGCCAGAGCTAGCACAACGGCACAACCAAAAGTGGGATCACCCAAAAGCTTTTTCCATCTGAGATGCAATCCATACCCCACCTTCCTTTCTAGAGCCCCGTGGATAATATTTTCAATTGTCTGTTTCACTTAAAGGAAATGGAAGTTGTATGGTCCTAGGTCTAATTGTCCTCTGCTTGGTGTACATTTGTGTTCTGTTTCTAAACATTCTGTCTGTACTCTGTGTAAACTAATGTACAGTGCTGGATTTCATTCTCTGATGAGGTAAAGGACTACGTGATTTTCAGAATTTAAGACAGAGATGGTTTGTGATTACATGTGGTTTTTTGTTTTTTTTTGCTTTTTGTACTGTATTTACATGCTTTTCTCTTGAGTTATAATGAGTTAGAATTATGACCTGTTTTTGATTTTTCATTTTCCTTTAAGTTGACATGTCTTCGTGGACTTTGCCCTCTATTATTGTTGCTCATTATGAGACCAAAGAGAAATTTGAACTTAGGTCTCTGCTATTCAACTATTGGATGAGATCTGTTGTTCTTTCACATTGGAGAATAATAAGCAAAAGGTTGAATATTGTATCACTTTTTTTGGTGTAGATATGGGTCCATTGCTTAACTTTTTGAGGAGTAATTCTTTATGTTTTTTAGATTTTGAAACAATTTGGTTTTGAGACACAGTTCAACTTCAAGCTCTTGTGTACAGCTGTGTAACTTTGGCACACTATTTAACATCTCTAAGACTCAGTTTTATCATCTGTAAAATAAGCATAATGAGTCTCAGTTTCCTGTCTGTAAAATGGGTAATTCCTGGGACTGTTATGAGAATTAAATGAGTTAATGTACATAAAGTACTTAGATACGCCTGGCAAGTCATAAGCTTGAATCACACGTTAACTTTTCTGTAAAACTAATGGGTCTCACTTTGGAAAATACTGTCTCTGTTCTTTCAGCAAGTTTTCAAATTTGTGATATTGATTATATCTGGCCTGGATATGGCAGAATCGTCTTGATATAATGACAGAATCATGGGTGATCAGTCAAGAAATCTGGATAGTTGTCCTGGTCATTTCCTTTCTAGCTCATGACATTGGACGAATCAATTTGAACCTTTGGATCTTATTTTTTTCTTCTGATGAAGAAAAGTAGCACACTTATTCTTGGTCTCCTTTCTTTACTGGATTATTGGGAGGATGTTTTTTATATTAGCTGTGTTAAGTGCTTTGCAAATTAAAAAGTACTATATACATGTGTTATTATCTCAGTTTATCAGTTTCTATTTTGGATTGGGCAGAATATCAAAGGGACCCAGTACCACACTGTTGTTAATATATTGTACTCAGTCACAACCAAATTGTCACATCAGGGCTTGTGACCCTGAGTCAGCCTTTCCAAGGCCACCATTGTCCCAATGCTTATGGAACTGTGCCTGTGTTCTGTGGAAATGGCAGGGAAAATGTGTGTCACATCAGGGCTTGTGACCCTGAGTCAGCCTTTCCAAGGCCACCATTGTCCCAATGCTTCTGGAACTGTGCCTGTGTTCTGTGGAAATGGCAGGGAAAATGTGAATCAGTGGGCTGTTTTCCTTAGCTGCTAAATTTGGTTCACTATTTCATAAATCAGGACAAATCTGTCTAGAATGGTTCTTGTTGCTACCAGCAACTGGGGTCATAGAATTGAAGGACATCAGATATGCAAGAAAAATGGAAAATAACTTCCCAAAGTAATGCCTTCTGCAAGAATCTCAAGGTTAGTTGCAGTGTGAAGAAAGCTAAATAGGAACTGTAGCTTGAAGCTTGGGATTTCCTGCTTATAACTCAAAACGGATGTGGATGTAGACATGAGGATATGGTCTGAGATTTCACTTTCCTGGATGGAAGAAATAGCATCAGTACTGGACTGCTGATTATTGTCTTTGTGATGTATATAGCTCCACAGTTCCAGTCAATACAGCAGAGATTAATTTTCCAAAGCCTCTTGTTCTCAATTCTGGTTATATGGTATGTCAGATTGTTAGCTGTTGCTGTGTTTCAGTGTTTATGAAATTCTTAGAATTAATCAAAATCACTTGGGTTTCTACTGTCAAGCACCATTTTTCTTTTTGGAAGTAGAGGTGATAATAGAGGAAAGGATGTTAATTTTTCATTGTGTAAAAAGAAACCTAAATGACTTCATTGGAATCTTTCAGTGAACCATACAAACTTTTAGCAGTTAATCTTCAATTTTCATGGAATTTTCACTACAGATTTATGTGGTGAGTTTTGCAAAACTTACAAAAAAAAAAAAAAGCCACCAGCTTTTTAATTGTTTTCAGTGTATCTACTGTTTGACAATGATATTAGACCAAAATGAAACAAAGCAGACAAACACTCTAGATTGCAACGATCACTGTTTTTCATTTCCACCCTGTCATGTTGCTGCCAGTGGCATCTACTGATCCCTCACCTGCCCTCCTGGTCACCTTCCTTGATGACTTCAGCTTCTGGATTGTGATTCATTACAGTCCTTGCTTTCTGTTCATTTTCCAGCTACCAACCTTTTTTTGAACATCCATGTAGACACTGCTTCAGTAATTTTCCTTTAATTTTCTCAAATTTCTTTATCTGGCTTTGCCCTTATTATCTATCCAATATCTCAGAACTTCTCTCGATGCTTTTTTCTCCTACCTTTATCTTTCTTTCCAGACCAACCCCATGCCAGCCTATTCATCTGTTCACTTGTGTAGAGGCATATGCCTATTTGCACTGCAACAAAGATTGACTATCACTCTTTTCCTTAACTTTCTGTCTCGTCAAACTTTACAGTGCTTAACACCTGTTCATTGAATACTGCAGACAAATGACACACAGCCATGCCTCTGCTATCTACTTCTTATTGTCACTGTGTGATAGCAGCGAGGGTTTCAGAATTGTTTATTGGTTTTCTGCTGTTGTTGCTCAATATTTTTCTCCCAAAATTGATGTTCAGAATCATCTGCCGTCTTCAAATTTGTAACCCTTTATTCTCAGCATGACTTTATCTCCCACATTACTAAGATAAGCTTTAATAAGGTACAGAATTTAGGGTGATATGTTGGGAAAAAGAGAACATGTGTGTGAGATACTAAACAGGTGAAATTAATAGGTGTTTGAATAATTTTTATGAATGGAAAAGTAAAGGTAAAGAGTGGGATTAGAATTGACTCAGAGATTTGAAGCCTGGGTGATTGATGGATTGTGATTCCATGAACAAAAACAAGGAATTCAGGAGAGGAGCTAGAGTAGGGAGAAGGATGTTATTTACTCTTGCCACTACTGTTCCTCTTTGTCCCTTAAAAAGTCCAATTATTTGTGCTTAATTGCCTTAAGTAAAACAGAAACAAAATATTGCTTGAAATTAATGAGCTTTCAAAATAAAAGGGCACATACCAGAAAGACTAAAAAAGAGTTCAGGTCCTGGCTTTCAGAAAGAATAATCTTCTTAATAAGTCAGGTTTAAGCTCTCTTATGTTAGTTAGATAACTAGAACAGAATTTTGCCTTTGGAAGAATGCCATAAGTCCCTTGCCCTTTTCCTTATTTTTAAAGATAGCCATGTAAGTTAAATGCAGCTCTTAATGATAATATTTTCTAGATTTTTGTGCCTTGCCGTAAGCCCAGCAATTTTCTTACGTGGATGGTCTCCAAGGAAGGTTTTTCTTTTTAGCAAGTCAAAGATTGATGGAGATGGTGATAAAGTGACACATGTGGTTGAGGTTATTTTCATATCAACCTGCTGCATGGACCTTGCATACTATTTCAGCTAAAACATTTCATCTTTGATAGAGATATGTGTGGCTGAGACCTACTGGGAAACATTTTTAGTCTGAAACGTGGCCCCACATCTTTATTGACACAGTAGTAAAACCTGGGATCCAGGTTGTTTCTATCCTAACACATCAGGTTAGGCTCTTTTTTCCCTTTCTATAGGGTTTTCTTTAATATCACAGCCTCTTTGTATTTAACTTTGCCCACTTCACAGAAGATGTCAAAAATAAGAAGCAGATATTGTTTCCAACATGTATTTGCCTTCATACTATCAGAATGCTGTTTTCTTCTGCCAGTCTATAGATTTTTTTAAAAAACTTCATTTGCCATTATTCTTTTCAGAATCACCTAAGTAGTCCATTTTGTAAGGGTCTGGATTGTGGCGTCTTTCCTTTGAAGCTTTCAAATTGGTATTTTTTAAAGAAAACTTTCTGTCATAAAACATATGTAATAGTACCAAATGCCCATTTACAGACATTAGGATGTATGTTTTTATAACCTAACTTGTTCCCCTTGGTATACTGATGTTGTAATAACACTTCCTTTCTTTTCTTGGCTAGACTGGGAAATAGCCAAGGACAGCCTATTATATTATTTCATTAACTATGAATTAGGGAGAAGCATGAAATTTAGAGTATGTATTTATTAAAATAGGTTACTGTTAAGGTAACAAATGTGTTCACTTCGTATTTCCGCAAGGCATATGTAACTCTCAGAATTACTTTCGTCAATCTGAATGCTTTACATGGAACCACAAGCCATTCAGCAGATTTGAGCTTAATGTCCCTTAGCAAACAATCTAGAAGATAAACTTGTCTCCTCAAATCAGAATTATCACCAAAGCTAACAAACATCATTTTTGGATTACCTGCCTTTTGATTTATTCATAGCTGATATTCTTCTTTATTTGCTCAATAGAAAATAGCTTCAATATTTAATTCATTTATAGATCAGTCCTCATATACTGAACTGGACAGAATCCCTGTCTTACTGGTGTAGAGAGGAGCACAGACTTACCTTGTTTGTTCATAGTTTTGGGAGACGGCAGGCAGAGACATAGCTCAATATTAAAAATAGTACATGAGAGGGATTATGATAGTACTGATGAGGGTGTAGGTAACCCTGGGTGAGTCAAGGAAAACTTCTCTGAAAAAGTGACATTGAAGTTATGCCTGACAAGTGAATGAGAAGTCCCCAGACAGAGGAGCAAGGGTAGGGTCCTCCAGGTAAAAGGAATAAAGTGTATGAAGAGTTGGAAGTATTTAAGTGCTTGAGTAATTCTGCCAGGTGTGTAGTCCATTTTCTAAGGTAATAGGTGGTAAAAACTTTTTGAGTCTAAATTATGTTCAGTGAGAACTGCAGAAGTTATGTCTATAAAATGTTTGTCTACTCACCCTTCTGTACAGATGAATATTTTGTTTCTAGTAAGTGTTTTACTCAATGTATTTATTTGGTACCTGTGATCTGGTAGACCCCAGAATGAAAAAGAGAAATGGAAAGGAAACAAATGCTGTTTTCTAAAGAAATTTCCAACGTATTTGAGGACCTAGCTATGTTTATTTAGTTAAGAAACATGCTTGATCTGATTTATGATGAGAAATGAAAGGATGTTGTTGGGGCATGGAGTGGGGAACAGTTCCAAAGACTCACCCACAAGGCCCTAGATAAGTTTCCTAAAGAGAGGATTCATTGATATCAGATTCTTTCCACTTCATGACACAGAAACCAGACCACACGTTCTTTTCCTCACCAACCACTGAGACTTTGCCAGGCCCAGAAAGCCTCTAGCAAAGGCCCCCCCATCGTGTCTTCACTCTTTGATTGAAATGTGATGTGGTATCAGGCATTACTAGCTAAATATGGGATCAAAAGCCCAAATTACACTAGGGTGATAGTTCTGTGGTATCCAAGTCTTTTTTAACAGACCTCACAAATTGGACACCCATCTTGTCCTGCCCATGTTATTATGATTCCATGGGTTTGGGAAGCCCCAGCATGACAACCAGCACTTGTCTCCCAGTTTCTGACATACTTCCCTTCACATGTCTCCAATGCCTCCATGACTTAATTTATAAATGCTGTATCCCTGCAATGACAGAATACAGAAAGAGGGGAGATGGAGGATGGGGTATAAGGTAATGGTTTATGACCACCCCTTGAGTCAGGACAAACCATCCAGCCAGTTCTGCCTCTGGTTTGGAGGGCAGGAGCAGAAGGTCTCAAAGGAAGGAGAGATTAGGCAGTTCTTAATAATCTGGCCCAGGACATGGAGGCCCATTCTGTGTTGCCCTCCTTTCAAATGACTACACTGGAATTTTTAGTTATCATCAACATCTGATTCACTCAGTTGGAAGTTTCTGTAGTCATTTTGCATAATAGGGGCCCTATTAGATAAAATAAAGGGCTAGAGCATGCAAAGTTAGTGTGGTGCTCCCAACATCTGCCTGGGGACAATGCAATATGTTTCTAACAAAACAGGGTCTATGTCTTGTTCCCTCTGGCTCTCCTACACTCTATACTCAGGGTGGTATAGGTGTGGGAGAGTTGAAGGGTAGTGTAGGTGAGGGTCAAACACTGCCTCATCCATGCGTGGATTCATGAACATCCCAAGTTTTACAGAAACTGCTTTTTTGGCAGGAGTATATGTAAAAATGCTACTTAAAAAATTTCATTTTAATTAAAATGAATCTCATTAAGTTTCTTGCTTTTAAAAAAATGAGAAAATCAAGTACAGGGATCCATCTTTTCAATCTTTGACATTCTCAAGTCCATAGCTATTCTGGAAAGAAAATCCAATACCCGTTTACTCTCCTTCTGATCTAGTCTCACATGTTCTGTTAATTTTCACCCTAATCCTGCAGTTGTCAAGTATGAGCCAAGACCGGGGCATGATATTAGAGTCAATTTTTATCTTTCCTTCCCCAACTGTGACTTATTGGGTGGCACTCAATCTAATCACAAGAGAGACTCACAGGTTTTCTTCACACATCAGCTGTGTAGAAAGGAGTACAGACTTTACCTTGTTGACACCACTTTTCAAATCAACAAAGGAGAGAACTTTTGAGCTTAATGAATAATCTGCCTTCTCTCCTGTGGCGTCTCAGAATGGGGTCCAGTTCAGTTATTTCGCTCAGCATTGCCAAGAGATTTACCCCTCAGCATGCTTACCCAGAAGTAATTTAGACCTATCGATATTATGAAGAAATAACATTTTAGTCATTCAGATATTTTTCAAAGGGTCTGTTCGCTGTAAGGACCTAAGAAAGAACTCCTTTAAAAGTGGCTTTAAGTTTTATGATCATCATCAAGTGAGACTTTAGATTTATTCAAATAAAGATGACTTTCATGTGTTCTATATAGAATTTTATGTTTGGTCTCTGTTACTTACTTTGAATAAAGTCAAATTGACGAACTCCTTTAAAAGTGGCTTTAAGTTTTATGATCATCATCAAGTGAGACTTTAGATTTATTGAAATAAAGATGACTTTCATGTGTTCTATATAGAATTTTATGTTTGGTCTCTGTTACTTACTTTGAATAAAGTCAAATTGAAAATCTAGCTCATAAGTTTTGTTAAGAAATACTTCCACAGTATAATTCATGTGTTGAGAGGTCAGAAGGCAATCACTTTAAAGAACTTGTTAAAAACTCAGACCAATGCCTTTATTTCTAACATTTGTTAGTGTGCAAAATATATTAAGGCATCTTTCAGATTACCTATCTGTGAAACTGTGGATTTTGGATACCCAGACATTATCTTGCAAAGGAGCATGGAAAAGAGAGAGGAAATCTGAAAGACTATTTTCTCCAAGAGACTGAGCCATTCAAAACAGACAAAATGAGAACGGGATGAGAGGTCATTAACTGGCAAGTCAAAGTTTCTCTCCCCAGCTCAGGGGACCTGAGGTTGTCAGCTCTGCCTTTAATTTACAGTAAGTCAGACAACTTTTGTCTATAAGCCTTCTTTCTTCCACTTTCCTGTACTTTCTTCCAGCTCATCCCCTACCCAAGAATCATCATCAAAAACAATACTAAAATACAGAAACAAGCAAACAAACAAAATACCACACACACAAACAAAAATTGGGATCATTATGGAATTGTATAGATCTGGATTTAGGGTTACTGGTAAATTCTTCATTGAATATTGAGTTCCTACACGGCGCCAAGATCATTGACCTTTCCTTGACAATTTTATATTAAAACAGGTGATTCAGATGTGTAAATAGTAGTGATAGGATTTGAAAAGCATTCTTATAAAGGTAAATTTAAACTATTGAATATGCATAGGAAAAATTCATCTTACCTGATGGAATTTGTAAAGTGACCTTGACTGGGTCTGGAGTAGAAGTTTGCAGGGTTTTCAAAGTAGAGTAAATAGCGTGGATTATCATATAGGGATTGAAAACTTATTTACTATGACTCATATGTGCAAATAAATAGAACTTTATACTCCATAATAGATCTAATCTTCCTCACAAGTTCTCATCTTACTGGGTAATGGGCTAAGGGCTGAGCTGGGGAGAGGAACTTTGACTTGGCAGTTAATGACATCCCCTTCTGGTTTAGTCTGTTTTGAATGGCTCAATCTCTTCAAGAAAATAGTCTATCAGATTTCCTCTCTCTTCCTCATGATCTTTTGCAAGATAATGTCTGGGTATTTAAGAGAATTTATGTGACTTCTTGGTAGCAGAGAAGATTCATCCAGATCTTCATGGAGTGCACTAGATGCTGGTCTGGTTTTGTCCCTGGGTTGGCATTCACTGAGGTACAGTCGATCTCACTTGACCTTTAAGGGAAAAGAGTTGGGATTCATGATTTCCCTAGTCTTAACCATTATGCAATTGTGAAATTTTTATACACTGCAACCTCACTGCATGACCTCAGGTCTCTGCACATCCGCAATCTTGCCAATTATGAGATTTCCCCTGTGCAAGCAGAAGTTCTGAATCCCTTTCCAGCTGTAAGGATGCTGAGGAATCCAGGAAGACTTCCGCAGGTTAGGAGGCAGAGAGAAGAGCTGGTCATCTAGAGGCAAGCAGCTGTCCCCAGGAGACACCCAGGGAAATAGACATTTCATGCAGTAGATATTTGCTTCTTCCTACAGAGGTTCCACTCTGAGCTGTCCATCCTCTTTGCTCATGCAAACCACCTAGGAGACTACACATGAGAGATAATGAGGTGCTGAAATATGACAGGGGCTTTGGGGAATGAAAGAAGATCCAAGATGCATTAGGAAGGTTAGAATCAAATAGATTTAGTTTGAATTGGGGGGATGAGGGGTTCAAGATGACCTCAACATTTGTTGCTTGCATTAGTGATGCCATTGATCAAAGTAATGAGTTTGCAGAATTTAGGCCAGTTTTTGTAATGAGACATAAACTTTATTTCGACCTTCTTAGTAAACTTTTCTGTACCCAATAGAATATTTTTATCTCCCTTCACCCATCTAGTACAAAGTGTTATCCTGTGAGATGGTTAATTTTAGATGTCACCTTGATTAGATTAAGGAATACATGATAAAAAAAAAAACTGATAAAGCATTATTTTTTGGGTGTGTCTGTGAAGGTGTTTCGAGAGGAGATTAGCATGTGAGCCAGAGTGGACAGAGGGGAAGACCTGGCATCAATATGGATGGGCACCATCCAGTCCTCTGGGGGCCCAGAAAGAACAAAAACAGGAAAAGGCAAATCTCTTTCTTGCTCTATCTGCTGGAGCTGGGATATACTCTTCTCTCATGGACATCCAAACTCAAGACTCTTCAGCTTTTGGGTTCCAGGACTTACACCAGCAGCAGCCCCAGCTCTCAGGCCTTTGGCTTTGAACTGAGAATCACACCATTGGCTTTCCTGGTTCTGAGGCTTACAGACTTGGACTGAGCCACAGTACCAGCATGCGGTTTGCTGACAGCCTACCGTGGAACTCTTCCGCTTTCATAATCATGTGACTCAATTCCCCTATAAGTCCCCTCTCATATATTTATATATGTATCCTATTGGTTCTGTCTCTCTAGAGAACCCTGACTAATACACTCTAGAAATTCAAGAATTAGAACGTTATGTATTACTAATTTTGTAAAGTTACAGGGAATATATAAAAGCATGGATTTTTAAATTTAAGACCCAAGTTAGGTAAGAAGGAAGTTATCAACAAAGCAGAAGTATGCCATATTTTCATGATTTATGTTAATGACTGGAGGGGGAGTTCATGAACTTTAAATATACCAATAATTCAAAAGTCAGTTTTGCACATAAACGCTAGTGTTTTCTCCCCTCTGGGTTTTCTAATTGTTTCAAACAAAGGGTTAAAAGTAATTGTTATTGAATAATGGGAAAAAAAGCTACAAAAGAGAAAAATGTGTAAGCTCCAATAAGAGCAAGAGTTCTAAAGAGTCACTTATTTACAGACAGCATATTTAATTGGTCAGACTCTGTGTAGCTAGAAGTGAATAATTTGTGTAGGCAATTGTCAGGTAGTTAGGAAGTCGATCATTTTCCAGCAGTGGCAACATTTTTGCTCTCCGTTCAGAAAATTGTGTATTTAAACCACATATATCCAGAGACTTACAGCATCTCAGGGAATAAGCTATCTTCAAGTATAGCTGTATTGACAGATATAGATATGTCATCATTTTGGCCTTGTTGGTTAACATCATGCTTACCCTCAATAAAAACAGCAGACATCACAAAAGACTGCATCATGAGAGACTGGGCTATTGCAACAGAAAGAACACTGGGATCTAGCTCCTTCTCCTTTCCCTGATTTAATGTGACCCTAAGCAAAAGTCATGAGTCTTTTCTGGGCCTTAGTTGTTACGTCTTTGAAATGAGAGAATTTCAGTAGGTACAACACAAGAATAACTCAGTGTCTTCTCCCCAAACAAAGGACCTTAGGCCAAGGCAGCATATATTCTCTAATTCCACATTTGGGATTAACACAATTCTAAATTTTTCTCCAAAAGCTTCATAGTTAGTTTTTGTTTTGTTTTGTTTTGAACTCTCAATAAAAGCTGGGAAAAAGGAATTAACTTTAGATAGAGTGCTACAAGCTTTATATTGACCTACTTATACTTGTAATCACCTACTGGGAGAAATATTAAGTCTATTCTACAGGTTGAAGTGACTGTGGCTAGAAACATCTCAATTCAGAAAATATTGGAGCCAAGGTCTGTGTGACCCAAAAGCTTGTGTATTTTGCATTGTGCGCCGCCGCGCTTCCCAAGCGGCGCACTATCCAGTGCGCCACCGGGCCGGCCCCAAATTGCCTTCTTGAGAACTCAAGTTGCTTTCACAAATACCTTTTGATTTGACTCCCCCCCCCAATAATGATGTTCTTAACCTAATGATTGTTATTATAATCAAAACATTCATGTTCCCATTTTAAAATCCAGCTGTGTTTGTGGTTAACATTTGTTCATTTTTAAACAAGCATTGCTTTTTATACAGCTACAGGCCCAGTGAGAGCCACAAGGCAGGATTCTGTTTTATTGAGCCAAGGGTTGGTCTTGGGTGTAATTGGCAAGGGAAAAGGAAAAAGGTTTGGTATTAATCTGAAATGTTTCTGAGAGGCTATACATGATTTTAGAATGGATTAGATATCTGTGGGTGCCAAGGGAATTCTTATACTCAGTTAATTTTAGAAGGAACTTTTATTTAGAGCTGCTTTTATGCCTGTGATGGGGCAGGGCATACCACAATTAAACATTTTCA
Source organism: Galeopterus variegatus (assembly GCF_000696425.1). Taxonomy (NCBI): domain Eukaryota; kingdom Metazoa; phylum Chordata; class Mammalia; order Dermoptera; family Cynocephalidae; genus Galeopterus; species Galeopterus variegatus. The sequence continues at coordinate 25,808 of NW_007729632.1, read as the reverse complement.
GAAGGGAGTATCCTTTGATGACAGATATAATTTTTACCCACTCGTTTTTCCCCAGTTAAAAGATTACCATTTAAAAATCCTTTGAAAATAGTTTGATCCTTTTTGCACATCCAGATTTTTTCCAGTCTTGAGGAGATTTATGTAGGCTGTAGTTTTCAGCTGAAGAGAACACACCAGGGATTTGAGACCTTTTCTGTATCAAAAATAGAAGGGGTTTTCCTACTTTGATGTGGATGAGACATAACCTCTTCCCTAACACTTCTGATGGCTTTAGTGTTTCCTTTTAAGAATTCACCATGAGCATCCCATCCCTTCTCCTTGTCTTTCCCTTAATATATAAGTAAGATGTTTTGCATTTCTCAGGCCAAATGTGTTCTTGGATGAATTATGCTGAAAAAGCACGTTATTTTCATAATTTCATTTCAAAACTTTAGAAAATTGATTTTATCATAAAAGACTTGGACACCATGATTAGCTGCTTGTGATGTTGGAGGTAGGTTCCGGGGGGGTCCGATAATCGGCCTCAACCTGCCCTGTCCTTTTATCAGGTTCTTGACTCTGTCTACCACAAGAAAGAATTCAAGGGCCGGCCCGGTGGCGCACTGCTACAGTGCACTGCTTGGGAAGTGCGGCGGCGCTCCCGCCGAGGGTTCGGATCCCATATACAGACCGGTTCCCGCTCACTGGCTGAGCGAGGGGCGGGGGCGACACTGAGGGTTGCAATCCCGTTGCCAGTCCTGGTCCGGTACGGGCGCGACACTGAGGGTTGCAGTCCGTTGCCGGACACGAAAAAAGACAAAAAAAAAAAAGAAAGAATTCAAGGGCAGAGTTGCAATAGAAAGTGAGAACAGGTTTAATATAACAAATAAGAGATATGGATTTCCCAAAGATAGTGTGGCATAGCTCCAGAGACTGAGCAGGGCCCACACCATGTTTATCGCAGAAGTAAGAAAAATATACTTAATGTTTAGTACAAAGTGCAGGCTGGCTCAAGAGAATGAGCAGCTACTTGCTGAAAGTAAGTTTGATACAAAAAGAAAGAAATACACACTCCACAGACAGACTGCAGGCCGACTCCAGGAGAGTGAGCAGCAACCCCACCTTCTGCTGGGCAGTTTCTCCACCTGCATTTGGCTTTTATAGTTTTGTTAAATAATGAATATTCAATTAAGGGGGAGGTTCCAAGTTATGTAACATTAGTCTTGCACATGCTCAGTTGGTCTCTTTTTGGAGCATGTTCATTGGTCAAATCCTATCATATGCACCAGACATATTCAGGAATATTCTGTGCTCTCTTGCACCTCTAGTGAAAGGTTATTCAGCTATATAACCCTCTCCACTGAGCATGCCCAACCACTTGATTTGCATAAGCCAGCCCCTTGTGGTCTCATTTTTCCCATGTTGGTGCTGAAAATAGGTCTAACTGGCAACACTAGCTTTCCTCTAGGGGAGGACTCAGAGGAGGGGTCTGAGACCTAGGGGAGTGGATTGAAACCCAGAAGTGTGTCCCATAACCCAAGTGCAGGGAAACTAAGCACCTCCTATATCACTTCGTTTTGGAGGTTTGATGACTTTAGATGGATGCAGGTAAGTTTCATGACCCTCAGCATTATGGAATCCTCATTATATATGTGTATTCATTCACCTAAAATTGGGCTATTATGTTCTTAGACCAAAATATGATTATACTAAATTTCAATTTTTGTTAAAATATATGTTTCCTGAAAGTGATCCTCCATGTTCCCTTATTATTAATATTAGTGGTGGTAATTAATCCTTGTTGACATTTACTCTATGCAAAGCACTCTGCTAACTACATCACATCATTTATTTGTTTCTCATAAGAATCCTAAGGTAGGCGTGATTATTAATCTCTTTTTTTTAATAGATGAGGAAACAAGACTACCTCCTGCCTACCCACAAAATTAGGAGAAAGCACATTCAGGACTTGTATCCAGGTTCATCTGAAAACCAAGGTCAATGTTTTAACCATGTTTAGCCTCTTCAGTTGAATGCCTTAAGTCTGATGTCTCAGAAAGTCTTAGTTTTTCAAAACATTTTTGTACTCCATGAATTGTAATTTGGTTAGAATGACTAGCTGAGTATTTATTCTTCTGCCCCTGCCCTATCATTGATTTTTCTAGCCATTTCAACTTTTCTGCATTTCATATTATAACTTAATTCATGTTCTAAAATAGAAGTGATTTAAAGTAAATTCACCGTTTAAAGATTTAGGAAGATAATGTAATGCAAAGCAATAATACCGAGGGCTGGCATAGAAACAGTGCCAGCAGGTGCATCATAGTGCCTCACCACCACGGAGAATGGTCAGCTTAGAGAGAGCCACTTGTTCTCTCAGGCCTGAAGAGGAGGAAATTGTCAAACTGGGTGGTAGTTCACTTGTAGGAATCAAACGCATTTCCTTGAAAAAAATTGAAGTTCCTTTCCCTTTTTTCCAAGTCACTATTCTTTCTTTCCATTTATTTTTAATATACAGCTCAATGTAGAAAGCCTTTCTGTTATAGCCACTTACTTTAGGGTCAATGATAACATGGAGTTATATTTTTTGTATCTTAATTATATGCCAAGGTAAGAAAAAGAAATCAGATGAGAAAATCTTAAGGACTTCTATATATTTAAATATATAATACTATACATTTAACTTGTGATAATTATAAATGATATCACAAAACATGTAAAGTCTTTATAGTTTAGAGATTGATTTATATTCATCATATCATTTGATAATTTCTATGGCCATATGAAAAAGAGAGGAATA
>NW_007729632.1:19440-22995 GCF_000696425.1 Galeopterus variegatus | reverse complement strand
TTGATTTATATTCATCATATCATTTGATAATTTCTATGGCCATATGAAAAAGAGAGGAATATTCCTCTCTTTCTAAGCTAATGTTGCCAGTTAGACCTATTTTCAGCACCAACATGGGAAAAATGAGACCACAAGGGGCTGGCTTATGCAAATCCAGTGGTTGGGTGTGCTTAGTGGAGAGGGTTATATAGCTGAATAACCTTTCACTAGAGGTGCAAGAGAGCACAGAATATTCCTGAATATGTCTGGTGCATATGATAGGATTTGACCAATGAACATGCTCCAAAAAGAGACCAACTGAGCATGTGCAAGACTAATGTTACATAACTTGGAACCTCCCCCTTAATTGAATATTCATTATTTAACAAAACTATAAAAGCCAAATGCAGGTGGAGAAACTGAAGAACTGAAGTGCCAGTTTTTTGATGAGAGGCACTATTTGCATTTGATGTTCTAACTGGGTGAGAATGTCAACCATAGCTGTTCACATAAGCATGGTAATCTCAGCCCTGAACTTCTTTTGAAGTAAATTATTGTCTGGGTAGGAAAGAAACATCAGCATGTTTCTTCTTATTTAATTAAGATGTTCTAGAGGGTTTCTGTGATTCTAACAGATGAGAAGGCCATTATTTGTATTTCAGTCTCTCTTATTCTTTCATCATAGATGTGCCCCTTACATTTACAGAGACCACCTACAGTGGGGATTAGAAAAATTGCTCAAATCTTTTTCTCTCCCAGCTTCACCCACAAGATCAGGTGTAGGGAGGTCGCCTGGGAACAGTGAGGTAGAGACCAGAACTCTCATCACGGTGTGCAAGGTCCTTCACACATGTAGCCTTGCATGCTTACTCTGTAGCCTCATTGCCCACTCCTTACCCATATCTTGTTCTCCAGCTCCAGTCAAAATACTGGGGTTGCCTGAATGCAACATGCTCACTCATGCATCTGTGATTTTGACTATGCTCTTCTTTTTGCCTGTCAGGCCCTGGTGCCACCCCCTGAACTGATTTTAGAGACTACAGCTACTTTCCTAGCCCATCCTTGCTTTTGAATTCTCATACTATTTGTTTTTTTCTGCCTTTACTATGAGTTTAATATATAACTTCCCTTTCCTTACTATCCAATGGAATTTAAAAATGTTCATGGAAAGATTCCTATTGTCTTTAATTCTATTTTTTCATGAGTTTTTGAAGTTCTATAATAACTATGAAGTTATTTATTAAGTAGTGCAAGTACTGTCCTAATCACTTTTCCTATGTTATTTAAATAACATGTCATGATTCTCTGAAATTGCTATTAATACTCTCCCTCCCCTACTTTATAGATGAGAAAACAGAGCACTGGTAGGTTGACTGCTTAGCTCACACAGCTAGTAAATGGCAGCCAGTATTTAAATTCAAGTTTATCTGCTTTAAAGCTAAGGCTCTTGATGACTAAAACTTTCTGCCTCAAACCAGTGAATTAAGAAAGGGAAGGTTCAATGTCTTCTTCATTTCTGCATGCCAGTTCCTAGCCCCATGTATGGTGTTGGTGGAGGGAGGAAAGTGTGGTGCACACTGGGCAGCATCTCTCTGTGTCTTTGGGTCATTAGTGGTCTGTCAATTGTAGGAAGATCAGTTATTAAGTAAATAAGATGTTATGACCTGTGGGCATAAAATCTGAAGGAATTCTGGCAAATCATAACCTACTAAAAACAAATTTTAAATTCATTTCTCATTCACCTGTGCTTTGCATGTATTAACTCAATTCAAACAATAATCCTTTGTGGTAAGTTACCATTATGTTCCACATTTACAAGTGTGGATTCTGGAGTCACAGATAGGTTAAGTTGATGCTGAAGGTCACATGGCCAGGGAGTGACTGAGCCAGGATTGGAGCATAGTGGGCATTCGGACCTCAGAGCCCATGGTCCCCAAAACCATGTACACGGCCTTCATGCAAACAATCCTCTCACCCTCCTGCACCTCCCAGTGAAGGGCTTGAAGGAGGTGCCTGACCGTTTTTCTACCCTTTAACTAAGAACATTGATGTATATGTGCTGGTTCCTTTTAAGCATATGTGTTGCTTCCCCAGAAGAGCAAGTCTTAGTCTGCAGGAAGAAATAATGATTCTGTAAAGAATTAAAAAAAAAAAAAAAAAAATGCGGTGTATGGTCAGAGCTGAGTGAACTAAGCCTGTTTTTTCTTATCTGTGAAACTAAGTGAGGATAGTAACACTTGAAATTGCTATAGCCCTTTCCAGTCTGTGAATACATATATACCATTTGGTCTTAGTGTATGCTCTCCTGTCTCATGGTGCTATTGTACCTTGTCAGTCTCCTTTGCTAGATTATAATGCTTCTTGTGCATAATTTCCTCTAATCGCTTGCCTTTAGTAGGTGGTAATGAATGATGACTGATTTGGATAGAAGTAGAAGTTAGAACAACAGCTCTCATTTACTCAGTTCCTATTAAGTGCCAAATGATTGATACATATTTTCTTGCTTAATAGTAGTAATCATGAAATTTAATCAAATTAACCATAAATTCAATCAAAACTGCCAAAATGACCAGTTTCATAGTCCTGACTACTGAATTTGTTCTGTCTTTCAACAAGTATTTATTGAAGGATTACCATATGCTAGGCCCTGTCCTAAGCATTGAAAATAAAATAATTAAAAAATAAAGCAAATAAACAAACACATTTTCTTTATGCAGACATGCTAAGCAAATAAACAAACATGTTTTCCCATTTGTTGCTCAACAAACATGTTATTAAGTAAATAAATATGTTTTCTATGGATTCATGGAGTTTATAGTCCAGGGACTTTGAGGGCTGAACAAGTTCCACTTCCTCCTAAATATTCCTCCACCTTACTTACCTCCAAACTCCAGTTCTATTTTATTATCACTTGAGAAAAGGGATGGAGAGAGTTTAGAATTGCTATCCATCAGTACTTCCATGATATCTTGAGCTATGCTGGAAGCAATTGGAAGGGCCCTTGATTAACTTGCCTTGGGCCAATAGAAGCAGTTTTGGGCCATCCAAAAATTGTTAGATTTAATAACATTTTGCTTTGCCTGGTCTCATGTGCCCCATCTGTTGCAATCAGTACTCTCTGTAGGTCCTTGGGGGCTCTGGTAAAACTTGAAATGTGGATGATGAAGAGAGGATTCATTCCAGTCATGTTCTGATAGATGCTTTGATGTTGAGTGTGTAATGACTGTTTTTCACAGTCTTGCTGAGTTGTGTCTCTTCTTAAATACATGTCTAAAGGACATTTTTCTGCTTATTGTTAAAGTTAATATACTTAACATAATAACTAACATCTATGTAATCTTTATTTTTATAAAACCTTTCATCATTCATTGTAACTTTTGAGTCTCACAATAACACCGTGAGGTAGATATTTCTCAACTCTGTTTTATATCATGAGGTAACCAAAGAAGCAAAGAGTCATTCCTAATCCCACCAATAGATAAGAGGAACTCCATGTTTTTTGTACTAGACAACATTGTTATTACCCAGGACAGATTTCACGGCCTTTCTGTTTGCTGGTTTGTGTGTGTGTGTGTG
>NW_007729632.1:16895-19000 GCF_000696425.1 Galeopterus variegatus | reverse complement strand
TGTGTGTGTGTGTGTGCACATGTGTGTATGTATGCGTGTGAGAGAGCAAGAGAAAGAAGAAAGAAAAGGCGAGAGTAAGACCTCGGAGGGAGGGAAGAAATTCAATCTCAACCACTTTTCCAGATCTGAATTCAGACATCAGACCCCTTTGATGGCATGGAAGGTTTTTGGTTTGTCTGGACTGAGGATGAGAGAAGGACAACCATGAAAAAGGCCAGTTGCTACAGATGACTAGGCAGAGAAAATGTTCAGTGTTGCTAGGAGACCAGGTCTGCTGTCAGGCTCAGGAATGAGAACACGTCGGATGGAGGGCACCGGGCTGGAATTCGTGTTTAACATAAGCTGTTGAATCATGCATGCCAGCAGGACTAAGTCAGAATCAACCAGAGCTAAACACAGTCAGGAAAGTTTTCCTACTTCTTTTTTGCTTTTCCCCTTTTTAATTTTTTGAAAGATACAAACTTCTAATTAAAGATGCAGCAGTGAATATGAGATGCTTTGACATTGTTAGTGACACCCTCACATAGATGGTACTGTATTTTAAACCACTATTCAGAATAAAAAAATGTTTTCTTCAAGAATTATAAGCCCAAGGAGAGTTTTAACTTGCTTGACTTCAGAGCTCCTCTGAGGTAGTTGAAATTATTGGTCAAATGAATCATCATTACTGAATTAAAGTCTAGACTCTTTACAATGTTTGCAAGAGAAGACAGTGTGGCGTGTCCTTACCTGGACTCAAAAGGACTCAGTACTAATCCCTGTGCTTCCATCAAGCAGCCTTGCAGTCCTGGACATGTCCTATTTCTCTATGCGTTTCCTTTTTCTCAGATGAATGGGGCCAGAATTGTGAATTACAATACTTCGTGGAATATTCAGCTTAATTTGGTTCCAGGATCACAGAGAGGTGTCATCAACCCAGACCAGCTTCTATTAATCCTGAAGTACATAGATGCTGGAATCGCAAGGTATACTTGGAGAGGGAGAAGATGTGAGCCAGTGAACAAGGATTCTCACTCTCCTGGAGCTATACTGATAAGTGCCTCCTTTCTGAGTGATCAGGGCAGCACTTGACCGTATTGAGGAATTGCCCAGCATTCCATTTCCTAGAGCCAGAAAAGAACTTCAGGGAATGTTCTGGCTTTGGGTTGTTTATGGCCAAACACATTCTCTGTTTTGTCAACATTCCAGGAATCAGGGAGCACTTGGCTCTCAAAATCCAGAGTGTGCTCCTGCCAAAGCACATAAATATCTCAAAATTAATGACATTTGTCCTTAATTGTTTCAGTGTGTGTGTATGTGTGTGTGTGTCTTCAAACCTTAAAATGGCTGGAAACCACCACTACTGATACTGAAGTTTAAGACCGGGAAGAAATAAACCTAAAGTTCTCCAAGAAATATGAACTGAACAGATGAAATAAAATCTGCTCAATTCACATCTAATACTTTTCAGAGTGACAGTTTGTGTAACCACAAGCAGTACAAGACAAAGTTGTGTTCAAACTTCTCTGGAGGATTTTCCCTGAAAGGTAATTGATACATCTGCAGAAGAAATTCTTTAGTTTTGGGAAGTATAATTATGAATCTTTCTAAAATACAGATTCAATCATATTGTTCCTACAAAATACAATCTCTAATGATTTCTATATAGGATGCAGAGTCTGACTTCCTTAGCCTGGAATTCAAAGCTGTCAGGATATGACCCACCCTATCTTTAAGCCTGATCTCTCACTCATCCTTTTCAGGTACCCCAAGTTTGAACCATATTTCTCTCCAACTTCTCTGTCCCTTGGTATTTCTCCCTCTTCATCTCCACATGTCCAAATCCTGTTCTTTTTTCGAGGCCCCTCTCCCCTGCTGTGTCTTTCAGGAAGTTCTCTCTGACTTCTGCAGTTTGGAAGAAAGATTTCCCTTCTTGGAAATCCCAGACAATCTCATGTGTGACCATCTCAGTGCACTTAGTCTTTTCCACCTTGCATGACAGTTATTTATTTCACGTTCTCGTCTTCTCTTCATTCCTAGGCCATGAGCTCCTTGAGAACAAGGTCTCTGTCTATTTTACCTCTGTATTGTTCAGAGCATCACCCTCATTGTATACAGATAAGTGA